>NW_025793646.1:0-13086 GCF_021613505.1 Equus quagga | reverse complement strand
AGCAGCTGATTGCATCATGCCTGTATCCTTCATTACCCAGGACTTTTCAGTTGCATGAGTGGGTAAATTCCTGTGTGGATTAAGCTAACTTGTCAACTGCAAGAATCTGACTTGATGCTCTTTTTTCATACTGGCCTGTGTTGCTGAAGTCCAAGCATGGTTACAGACTCAGATGATAATACACACACTTACTCTTCAACGTTGTGCACATTTATCTACAGAACAGATCAACATTTCTTGGATTCTGTGTTCACATATTTCTGTAAACACTGTTCAGCTTTGCTCATGAGTAGTCAGGTAGAAGACATAAGTACATAATTATTTAAAATTATACTTTAAACAGAAAGTTCAATATGAATTCCTGAGAACCCCTAGGATGCATCAAAGGAGGTCTCAGAGAAAATTCATCGTTCTAAATGTTATGAATTTTAAATTATACAAATGAAAATAAATTATACTTAATTCAAGGAAAACAGACGGCAGCACTTTCCAAAAATAAAAGCAGAAATTACCAGATTATGAAATAGAAAAAAAAAAAGTTGAAATGATGAATACAACTCCAAACATGGTTTTCTGGGGAAAAAAAAATATGTTCACTTAATAAAGAGAAGGAGAACAAAATTCAAATTCTCAATATCGAAGAATGGAGAAAGAGTCTCAGACACAGAGGCAATCCAACTTTGCAAGAAAAAATACATGCCTAGAAAGCTTCAGAAGTGAATTCTGTCAAATCTTCAAGAAATAGAAAAGTCTTATGTCATTTAATCTGTTATAGAACATTCTTTTAAAGCATAATGTGATAAATGCTCACAGAGAAATATTAAAAACTTATCAGGGCACTTCAGCAGAAGCATTTTGCTAGTTCTCAAAATTAGACTATGGATTCATCAAATGGATGGGAGAGGGACGTTCATCCCAGGCAATGGGAATCTGGAGGGCAAAGGCTCGGAGGGATGAATACATGGAGGAAATAAATATTCATGAAATGACACAAGCCTGAAAAGAATGAAAAAAGGACTAAATGTCAGGACTAGGAATGGAAAATAGTCCAATAATCTGGAGTGATGGAGCTGATTCTAAAAATACCAAATATGGTACTAAACTTTGGTAGATAAGACCTGGAAAGTAGTCACATCTGTGATGTCAGTTATTCAACACTAACTCAAAAGGACTCAGAAATATGATGTGGTTAGCAAAAACGTGAAGAATCTTAGGTTATACTGCAAAAGCATACTGTCTAGAAAGAAGAAGATGATAGTCTCCCTCCACAGTGTTCTGGTCAGTACACTTTAATATAGTACTCAGTTTTAAAGGAATATTAATTTCTTAAAAAGAGAGAGAACATATCCAGAGGAAGACTAGGATAATGAGGAGTCACTCGGTGGAACGTGTTCTTTTGCTGATTCTCATTCTTTAGGGAACAACACTTCATTTTTCCTTAGGGAATCATCTCTCCCATCCCCATTCTTAGCCCATGCTGGGCCTTAAAATCAGCCAGAGCAATAGGCATATAATCCAGGCATGTCCCGTCACAGTTTTATCCTGTGGGCAAAAGCGACTGATTAGTTTTGAGGCTCATGATCACCAAATCAGCTCAGGACTTCAGTTGGAACTATTAGGAAAATGTGCACTTTCTGTTTGGCTTGCTGCATTGAGGGGACGTAAGTCTGGGGTTACTAGAGGACAGTGTGGCCATGAAGCCAGTGGAGAAAATATCACAGATGGAGAGAGACAGGTTCCTGATGTCATTAATGAGAACCTTGGTCCAATCGTTCCTGAAGCCATCATGAACTTTTCAGTTATTTGAATTTACAAATGTTCTTTACCTAGTTTAAGTTCAGTTTCTGCCATTTGCCGCCATAAGATTTCTACCTAATTCAACCTTAAAACATGTCTTATGAGATACGAGTAAAGGAACTGTTAATTTTGAAATTGAAATGGCACATGGACATCATAACTGCTCTCCTTAAACGCTCAAAAACCATTTCACTGACATCAAGAACAAGGTAAAGATGCTCTGCACACGAACATTATTTTTCATTTTGGGGGAGGTTTTATAAAATACAATAAGACAAGAAAAATAAATGATTGCTGAACTATTGGAAAAGAAGAGAAATTTTTTTTATCTTTGCTGATATGATTATAAATATAGAAAGTCTAAGAGTCTACAGACAAAAACCATTTTAGCAGCAGTTAGCTCAGGGCTAATCTTCCTCAAAAAAACCAAAAACATTTTAATTTGATAAAGTGGCTGGATGTAATATAAATACACAAAAATCAATATATTTCTAAATTGAGCACTCAGAAATAAAAATGGGAAAAACATATTCATAAACATGATAAAAGCTAGGAAATATTTAGAAATGCATTAAACGCAAAGATATGGGAATTAAATGAAGAAATCTATAAAATTGTATTTAAGAATATGAATGTAGATACAGTAAGTGGGAAGATAAATGTCCATGGATGGCATGACAACGTATTAAAATATCAACTATTTGAAAATTATCATATTAATTCAATATAATTTCAATTTGGATACCAAACTTTTGTCAATTTTATAAAATGATGGTAATTTTCACTTGGAGAACTAATTTCCCCAAATAACCAAAAATACAATAAAGAAGAATAGTGAGGAATGACATGCCTTGCAAGGTATTACAACATATAATGAAATTATCATAATAAAAACCATGCGGCATTAACATAAATAAATAAATAGATGGGGGGTGAACCTTGAGATAAATTGCATTATAGATGACAATTGTAAATAATGAAAAATGCCAGTAACCAAAGCATACTTTTATTTTACAAATAGTGTTGACACAACTGCCTTTTATCTGGGAAAAAAATGAAATCTGTTACTTTATACTGTATATTAAATTTTAGATAGATTAAAAATCTAAATGTAAAGAAAAATAATATAGTTAAATCCTATGTTATAATTTTAAATGATATGCATCTCTCTAGATATTTAAACCACACAAAACAGCTCTAAAATTCTGTCCTAGCACTTTCTCTTGTCCTCAGTCTTATCCCAGCCCTCTGGTAGAAGAGGACGGGTATAAAGCAATCAGTCACACAACAAATTAAGGATTCTCCTGAGAACCTAGGAAGGTATCAGGGTAGAATGTTACCACCACCAATGTCTGCAGAGAATTGCTATAAACAACAATTAGAAAGCATTTTCATCCCAAATCTTATCTGGTCTCACATCACATTTCTTTTTTGGTTCTCAGCAAGGAAAGAATTTCCTGTATCATTATTTTTACTGATTATCTCCTGCTCCATCTTATCTACAAATATACCATTTTTTATAAGGAGGAAGAACAAATCAACTAAAGCAACTACGCTTCTAAGGTGACACACCATTGCTGTTCCAATACATACTCCTGGGAGAGTCTGGGAAAAATGGAGGTGGAAGCATCAGAAGAGAGTAAGAAAACTCACACTTATTGTTCACCTACTACATGCAAAATATTTTTGACATCTCATCCAAACCACAAGCAGAGTAAGTATGTCATTCTTCCTGTCTCATAAATAAGGAGACTAAGGCTCAGCAAGGAGAAATAATTTGCTCAAGGTCATTGTGATAACTTTCTTGATGAAGCTTCCTGACTGTTCTCTCCTTTCAGGACACTTGATTTCTCTTTGAGAAACTATCCACCCCCATTCTGAGTCCTTGTGCATCCAGGGATGCACACATGGCTGAGGCAGAGCCAATCACTGTGTTTCCCTCCCTGGACACAGAGATTGGTTCAGAGATAGGCACGAGACCTAGCAAATGCTACCTTTGAACTCTGCATATACATAGACTGATAAATTCCTCTATTTACTTAAATCACTTTACATTGGGCTGCTGTCCCTAGTATGGAAAATGTCTTGATTAACCGAGTCACCACAGAGCTAAGAAATGATAAAGCCAAGATATAAACGTCTTTCTTCTTGACTCCAAAGGTCATGATCTTTCTACAAGGCCCTGTTTCCTGGTAAAACACTCTTAGCTGGAGGAAAATAGTATAATTCACTCAAGAATCTGCTGTGATACCTGACACGTCCTCAGCCTGCTGTGAACTCCACACTGTCTTTGATTAGTGAAGAACATTCTGGGAAATTTGATGGAAATGAGATTTCAATTGTCCTGAAAAAAAACAGTGAAGTCCAGTTCCCAAGGATTTGGCTTTATTCAACAGGTGCATGGTCCTGAAGCAAAAGAACATGTTAACATGGAAAGAACAATGGGCTCTGAGTCAAAAGAAAAGAAAGAGAATTCTGCTTCCACCATTCAGCTATGCGATTTGAGTCAAGAGGGTGCACTTTTCTGAACTTTAATTTTTTCTCTTCCTCCTGGCAGAGCTTTTGTGAGACGAAAATAAGATCTTGGCTATTAAAGTACTTTTATTTATTTTTTTAATTGCAAAGGGCTCTAATGTAATATTGTTAAATGTTGCTGGGGTATCTGGGTACAGCTTAGAGTTCCAGTGCCATTATTACAACAGATAATCACCGAGTATTTAGACCCAGCATTAAAAACAACATATTTAAAGAAACGAATATTGGTTAAAAAATAAATAAGTAGGATCAACTTAATTGCATTTACTAGTAGAAGAAATTCGCTCAAAGGCAGTCTTAGAAAGATAAAAATGGTGACTAGAAAATAAACACTGTATATCATGTTCTCTTTACAATATCATACGAAATGGTAAGCTATGTAGATAACATAAGATAAAATGGGTAAATAGAATAAGTTATAATAAGATTGAAAAAATAAATCTAAAAGATTAAAAATACCAAACAAGACTACATAGAAAAAAAAGAAAAATATGATAAGGTAATAATAGGAAAAAGGAAGATATCATACAGCTAACGGAGTTGAATAACATACTAAGAGGAACAGAAGGATTCAAAGCCAGGCAGCTCACTGGATCTGCTGGCGGTTACCGCGTGGACGGTGTGTGACAGGTACCGGGGGTTTTATGTCCCGTATCCCATCTATCCTACCAATAGCACTGCAAACCCAGGATCAACATTCCTATTTCACAAAGAGGGAAGCTGAGGCCCGGAGTGACTAAAAGATGTGCCTGAGGTGTCACAGCGCGTGGAAGTGCAGCTTCGACAGGAACGCCGGTGTTGGGGTTTCTAGAGCAGACTAGCTTCCTTCCACACGACCCCTGAAACAGCTGGGGCTCCCCCTCAGCGTTTCCCCAAGGCTGGTGTTTGTCGTGGGTATCACTGGGATTTCAAGAGAGGACTGATATCCTTAGGGCATGAGGTAGTCTCACAAGAGCCCGGGATCCACCCCCCATCCTTTCAGTTACAGCCCCATTTCCCCCCCAACCCCAGAACCGTGTCTTGGACACGCGCAGCCCCTGCACAGCTGGCGTGGAGCGCCCAAGCCCGGCCTCAGCCAACCAGCTTATCGCATTCTCTTCACAACAGCGAGTGTTCCAGGGAGAGCAGTCGGCTGAAGCCGGCCAATCAGAGCCAGGGGTCTCAGATGGCAGGGCTTCCATTTGAGCTTAGGTTGTCACTCGCATCCCACCCCATCCTGCGTATATGATCGGGACTTCAACAGACAATATGAAGAATCACAACGGCGAGAGCCATCCACCCCACAAGGGGGAGCACCTGCCTGGGAATGGGCCACATAGGGTGCAAGACAGAGCCAGGCAGTGGAGAAAGAACCACCATTCTGCTGGCACTGCTTTACCCTCAGTCACGCCAACGCGAAGGCAAAATGCTCCCTGCACCTTACAAGCGCTTGAGCTGGCGAGCCCGGGGATTCCTTCCTCACAACCTAACATTTACAGAGACATCCCCTTGAAGCCTTACATCGCTGTGTGAGAAACCATGAAGGAAGCCAAGAACAATTCTCACGCCTAGCTTCAAAGCCCTAAGATGCTGACTCTCTGGGACCACGGACGTCACCGTCAGACCACCAAGGCACGAACTAGGAGCCGTAGGCATATCTCAGACTACTTGGATGCTTGCTTTGAGGACTAGATATTGTAATTATGTGGCTAAGAAGAGCACGGGTTCCCTTTTGTGCTGGGTTTCAATAGAAAGCGTCAGATAAACCTGGATTCAGACATTAGCTTTGTCACATACTAGAGACACGAGCCTTGGGAAGTTAGTGGTTCTGCCCTACCACTGTGCCTTGGTACATAATATTCCCTCTACCTGGCACACGCTTCCACCCCTCTTCCACCTCCCCTGTTTGCCTGGCTGAGCCCTGGTCATCATCCAGATCTCAGCTTAGACATCACTTCCTCCAGGAAGCCCTCCTTAACTTCTCACCCTAAGGTCTAAATGAAGTTTGCCTTTTCCAGGTTCCCAGAGAACCTCCATTCTCTCCTTGTCCCAGCACTTGTTTCACTATTATCATCATCAAAAATAATCATAAATATCTAGTTCCCCCACCAGAATAGAAGCTTCCTGAGGGCAGGGAGTGTACTACAGTATTCACGATCTAAGCCCCGTCGTGAACTAGCAGGGTGCAAAAGTTTTACTGAATGAGCAAGTATCTCAGTCTTTCCATTTCCTCCTCTGTGTAATGGACATCACTGTAGCCAGCCTAACAGGACTGCTTGGAGATTTAATTCAGTATGTAGACAGCTCAGCACACACCTGGCACACAGTAGGTGCTGAATAAATGTTAATTCCCTTCTACTTCATTTACCCTTTCCAAGAAATGTGCGTGTTAAGGACTCATTCTTTGCTAATCAATAACTTGATCTCCCCAAGTGCCATTAATAAAACTAATAAAATCCTCACTATTTCCTCAAAAGACCAAGGCAACTCAGGGGCTAATGATCATCTGTCTCAGCTTGACAGTAATTCCTGGGTCACACTCACCGTGGAAAGCTCTTTTTCTCTCAGTAGCTGTCAACATGGAATAAAGTGATTAAAAGTGTTAAAAATCATATATAATAAATGGCGCCAATATAAAACTTAATGCCCCTAATATTTCCTCAGAGTTGCTACCGTTTCATTAATTGAAGCAAGAAATGTTCCACTTAGTTAAAATAGCTACACAGTATCCTGCTCATAAACACATCTGCAGCCCAAGTTCATTGGTTCAGTGGGTTTAAATTAGTTGGTATCAATGTTATTGATGATACAAGGATTCAGAGCGCACGCTGAGGCTGTGAGGAGGGTGATGCTCTGGGCTTCCGTATTCTCCGCACGCATGGACTCGGGGCTCTGCCGGGGTGTGCTGGTGAGCTGACCGCAGGGTCTTATAACAAAAGCTACAAGGAGGACCACCACAGGCCACCTGATGGAGACCCTGGCATCACAGTGGATCCTTTGCTGCAATGAATGGAAACTGATCCTGCTGTGTGCCTGAGGGAGAACAACACTGTTATTGAACATCTATCTTATATACGAGGCAAGGCAGAGCCCAGTGGTTAAAGGCACTGACCCCAGAGTCAGGCAGCTTTAGGTTTCAATCTGGCTCTGCCACTCCCTACACATCCTTGGGCACAGCACTTAATCTCACTGAGCTGCTGTCTTTATCTGCAAAATGGAGATAGTAACAGCACCTGAGTCCCGAGGTTATTGTGAGGATGAAGTCCACCTGTCACTTAGCACAGCGCCAGGCACATGCCAAAGGTTAGATATTCTCCTTTTTCCTAATACATGTGTGATGTCATTTCATCCTCACACTGGTCCTATTAGATACGCATTATTATCCCACTAGAAGGTTCACTGGATTTAGAGCCAAAACATCTGGGTTCAAAAGTTTTTTAGACTGGCCAAAATCCAGACCACTGACACCACCAAATGCGAGTGAGGATGAGGAGCAGCAGGAACTCTTGTTCATTGCTGGTGGGAATGCAAAATGGTCCAGCCACTGTGGAAGACAGTTTGGCGGCTGCTCACAAAACTAAGCATACTCTTACCAAGGACCCAGCAATTGTGCTCCTTGGTATTTACGCAAAGGAGCTGAAAACTTATGTCCACACAAAAACCTGCACGTGGATGTTTACAGCTGCTTTATTCATAACTGCCGAAACCTGCAAGCAATCAAGATGTCGTTCCACAGGTGAATGGATAAATAAGCTGTGGGACATCCAGACAATGGAATATTATTCTGTGCTGAAAAGAAATGAGCTATTAAGTCATGAAAAGACACGGAGGAAGCTTAAATGCATATTACTAAGTGAAAGGAGCCAATCTGAAAAGGCTACATACTGTATAATTCCAACTATATGACATTCTGGAAAAGGGAACACTACGGAAACAGTAATAAGATGTGTGTTTCACAGGGTTGGGGGGCCGGGAGAGAAACAGGCAGAGCACAGAGATTTTTTAGAGCAGTGAAACTATTCTGTATGATACTACGATGGTGGGTATATGTCTTGAGAAATGTGTCCAAACAAATTTATGTTGTACACAGAATGTACGACACCAAGAGTGAACACTAATGTATACTCTGGACTTTTGATGATTAAAAAAAGAAACCTGTCCCAGAGATAAAGTAGCTGTGTCACCTTAGCTCATGCATTCAATCTCTCCCAAAGTCATGTTCTTATCCATAAAATGGGAATAAATGACCCAGGTGAGGTCACTATGAGTTTAACTGAGGTCATGCCTTAGAAAGGGTAAGGGGACCAATAGGTCACTGTTAGACCCCAAATAAAAGGCACCCACAGTTCCATGGGGCCTCAGCTTGGGGAGGGCACCTGTTTCAGGAGGCACAGCCTGGGGCTGGGAGACCTGGAGGCAGGCACAGAGCCAGCGCTGATGGGAGGAAGCTGGAGTTGTTTACATTCCTAATTACAGGAACCAAGGCTTCAGCACAGCTAGGTGTCATTCCAACAGACAAGGTTGATAGGATGTGAACGGGCCCAGCTGCCACCACTCTGCTCGAGGACAACAGGCGTGGAGACGAAGTCAGATGAATTAGCCTGCAGCCTGGCTATGCTGGTCAACTTCAGCTGTTTGGAGGCACAGATTAAAATTCAGTCTTGCAAATTCTACGTTTCTCCCAAAACCTCTTCGCGGTTGCCTTAGGTCTGTTCCCCAGAAAGGCGCCGCCACGGGGAGCATTGTGCAAGTCAGACATTTGGCCGGTGGCCTCAAATGCGGTCCCCTTTCCCCCTCCAATGGTGAAGTTCAGGAAGGAGGAATGTACTAAGAGCACCAGCTTCAGAGTCCAAACCCTGCCACATGCAAGGTGTGTGAACTGCCGCCGATCATTTAACCATTTTGGAATTCAATTTCCTCATCTATAATATGGGAATAGTCCTTTTAGGGTTGCTGTGAGGATAAAGCACTTACAGGCACATAGGAATCTAGCTCAATACATAGTAGTGAAAATTATTAGCAGTATTGCTTTAATGGGCTACCTGGGCAAGTTCTGAGCCCAGGCATCCATCAATTTGTAGTCCGCGCCCTACCAGCCGGCAGCGGCTTTAACTAGACCGATTAACAACCTGTTTCTGATCAATGATTTATGGCTTATGTTTCCCTGTTAATGAAATGTAATTGCCAAGCCCGAGATGTAACGCGGCGGCAAAACAAACCACCATCTGAAAATTACGTCCTTGGTCCCATAAGTAAAGCGGCAGCAACATGCCGGAATGCCTTATGATCAGAGGGAGCGTCACCAGGCCTGGCCTTCGAGGCGCTTGTTCTGTTTGAAGGTGGAAGGGGTACTCCTCGCCAGTGTATTCTTCTCCATAAAAATTAACGCTGTAACAGGACGCCAAATGGCTTCAGCTAATGTGCTTTTGAATGAGGACTAAATTTTATTCATAAGCATCAGTGTCAGGACTAAAATAACATTTTTATGGACGCTGCAAGCATAAACAGCACTGCTGACTGAAACAGGACTGCCACTGAACTGACTTGTTTCCCTCCGCGTGGCTGCTCAGACAGCAGGGGACTGGGAACCAGAGACCCTGGCCATGGGTCTCTCTTCTGGTCTCTCCTGTTTTGTGACATTGGGGGCAAATTAACTAAAAACGAAAATGAAAACAAAGCACTCCCCCTAACTTTCAGCCTCATCGTCTGTAAAGTGGGGTAATAATACAACTGACCTCCCAGAGATATTGTGAATATTAAGCTCATTTATTCATTCATCCATAATGCCAGTTTCCAGGCTTGGTTCTGGGCACACGGAAGTAATCAAAACAGAAACAACTGCTTGTGTGGAACTTACATCCCAGTGGGAGAAGACAGACACTAGGAAATGAATAATTACGTTGGATGCTACGTTAGGGAGAGGTAACTGTTACTGAGAAAAATTAACTGAAAGAAGGAGACTGGGGATGCTAATGGGCGGTGGAGGATGCAGGCAATTTTAAATAGAGTGGTCAAGAAGGTCATACTGAGAAGGTGACATTTAAACAACCTGGTGGGTCTACATACATCAGGACTTGAGCAGAGAGCCAGACTCACACAGTAAATATCCAATAGATGGTAGGTATTGCTGTTCCCAGGAGAATGGTATGAAAATACATATATGAGAGAGCTTTCAAAACGGCAGGGCTATATAATCCAGATGAGTGGGTTAATGTTTGTGAGTGACTGAGTAGACTTCTGACACCCCATCCTGCAATCAAGAGCGACCCTAAGATGGATGCCATGGGCAGGAAAAGCTGCGTTTGACCCCAGGAAGGCCAGAGGGTCCTGGGTCATGTGTTGAACAACAGGCGGCCTCCTACCTCCTACAGTGTCCACATGTGGTGGGCGCTCAGCTGTTGGCCCAGAGACTGAACGAGGCCAAGGGGTGTGGAGAGACAAGGAGGGGCCTTGGTTTCCCCAAGAGCTACCTGAATTCCTAAGGGCTTTTATGGATGGAGGAGGATGCTACCGTGTCATTTTAGCCCTTGAATTTCTAGAGATTCCTAGAGTTGAACATCCTAGATTGTGATTTCCCCTGTCTGGAATCAGAAGACCAACATTCAAATCTGGGCTTTGAATCTTCTGAACTGTGTGATATTGAAAGATGTCACTTATCCTAAAATGTGCACGGTGAGAGTAGCTCATGAGTCACAAAACCAGTACAGGGTAGAAGTGGGACCTAAAGGCAGGTGTTTCTGACTCAAAACCCCACATGGACATGGATTTGGGATGGTGGGAGCACAGCTCTGTTAGGACGAGGTAAGACTCCACACGATTCAGCCCTGCCTTAGCTATCTAATTGTCTTTCCCCCCAACAAAGAGCTTTCTGATAAGAGGAGGGCCATGTCTCTGGATTCAGAGCACATTACACGTGTTACTTACCTTCATCTGAAAGGGGGGAGTCAAGCTAACCTCATGTCACTGAGGGAAATAAAAATAATACGTTTATCGAATATTAACGTGACAGACACAATGCTAAGCACTCTCTGGGCATCACTGGCTTTAATTCTTTTTTCTTTTTCTTTCTTTTTTTTTTTTTTTGAGGAAGATTAGCCCTGAGCTAACTGCTTCCAATCCTCCTCTGTTTTGCTGAGGAAGCCTGGCCCTGAGCTAATATCTTTGCCCAGCTTCCTCTACTTTATACATGGGACGCCTACCACAGCATGGCTTGCCAAGCTGTGCCATGTCCGCACCCGGCATCTGAACTGGCGAAGCCCGGGCCACCGAGAAGCAGAAGGTGCACTCTTAACCGTCGTGCCACCAGGCCGGCCCCCACTGGCTTTAATTCTTACAGCGAGGTGGTACTATTATTCCCATTTTTCAGAACAGGAGACTGAGCCCTGGAACGTGAAGATTTTGCCCAACATCACACAGCTTGAAAATGACGATGAAACTCAAGCATCCGCCTCCAGAGACTGTGCGATGACTCTCGACTATCCATAGCCCTTCGAGGAGCTCGATCACTTGTGGGCACACAGCAGGGACCTAATCAAGAGACACTAGCCCTAACCTTTCTGTGAGGGCAAACCCTCTCCTCAGTGCCCCTGCACACATCTTCCCACATCTAAGACTTTGCGAAGAAGGGGCTCCCTGCCTGAAATACCTTTCCTATTTCTCTCCTCACCACAATACCCTCCATGTTTATCAAGGCCAAAGGGAAGATCTACTTCCTCCAGGAAGCCAACAGGGATCACACCGGGACAAACGGGTTAATCTGAAACTCCAAATATTCTATCTGTAGCGAAAGTATGTTTTCTGTTTTATTGCCTGCCTATGTCATTAATCACTCCTTCTGGAAGTAACCTCCAATCTTCTTTTGAGGGAGCCAGCACATCCAAATTATCAGTCCAGGTGATTTATCTGAAGCTCAACTCCAACCACAAGCTCCAAGAATGAGATACCACCCAACATGGGCCAACTACCGGACCTCAGGATGTTTGTTAAACCTATGTTGGGAAATAGACACAATTTTTATTCTGGGATGGACAAGCTGGTAGGGTGTAGACCCTGGAGATGCCTGTGCCCATCTTTTCCCTTACTGAGGAGAGACTGGTTAAGAATCAAGAATAAAACAAAAGGAGACATATGCCCAATGGCATTATTTGAACTCCTTGATCCAGCCATATCTGAATCAGTTAAGTGTTCCAATACATGTATTCTTTTCTCCTGAAGCCATTTTGAGTTGAGTTTCTACCACTTGCAACTAAAAGACTCTTAATGCACACACATTCTTCAACATTTTAGCCCTGCAGACTCACCCTTTCATAATTTTCTATTACAAAGAATGTATTCTATTACCCCAGAGATCTTATAGGCTCCTTAAGTACAGCAGCAGATTCCTTTTCTAAGGGACCAAGAACTTATGAGAGAGTTCAGGGTACTTTGTGCCTGATGACGTTAAATGAAATAACCTGTTTAGCACCTATGGCACTATGCACAGAGATGGGGATATAAAGTCAGGTTCTAATACTGATTCTACACTTTAATAACTGGGTGACCTTGGCAAAGACCTTTCATCCATCTAAGTCTCAGTCTCCTCATATAAACTGGAGACAATAATAATGTCCAGGACTTTGGGTGTAAAAGTCAAGTGATCTAGGCTACTGAAAAGGCTTTTATTTCCCAGGGATAAATTTGACAGCATTAGATTGTTTTACCAAGAGCAGCCAAGTCGAGGGAGACTATCTCTAATTCCACAGTGCTACAGATGCGCTCAGTAGCAACTGCAAGCTG
>NW_025793645.1:9670-10797 GCF_021613505.1 Equus quagga | reverse complement strand
GTTGTAGGTACACCCCTTCACCCTTTGTGCCCTCCCCCCACCCCCCCTTTCCCCTGGTAACCACCGATCAGTTCTCTTTGTCTGTATGTTAACTTCCACCTATGAGTGGAGTCATACAGAGGTAGCCCACTTTTGGTCCAGAGGCATACACTCCTCCCCTTTTCCTATCCAGGCCCGATGTGTCATGCCTGCCTAGTGAGGGACTCAGGTGAGTGGGCTGACCTTCCTCAGGGAGCTCAGTGCCTCCAGCCCTGAAAGCCAGTTGCAATGGCACGGGCTGCCTCAAATGCTGGTGCTACTGCTTGGTCAGGTTAATGAGGCACAGGGGGAGACCCTAAAGAACAGAGAGAGTGTAATACAGCACAGAAAAAAGCCACAGTAAACTGACGTGGTGGCGTGTCAAATTTTGAGTCCCGACCACTTCGGGCTGTCCAGGACCAGTTAGCCAATTGATTGTCCTCCTGACTATAAGTGGACCCTAAATCCATTTCGTGATCATCACCAAAATCCTCCTCTTGCCTCATTACCACGGGCAGCGAGCGGGAGGGATGTGGGGGCAGATCAAGGGAAAAGACAGGACCACAAGGTGGTAGTAGCACCCAATGACCTTTATTTGGGGAAAGATTATCAGGTTTGCATGCAGGGAAAATCTCCTACAACAAGAGACCTTCCCGAGGCTACTGCGTGGCAGCCACCACTCAGAAGGAGGGGAAGGCAAGGGAATTCCCAGGGAAGAACAGGATCGGCGTGGGGACTTACGTGTCTAGGCGATGCCACCGGGCAGCACGATGAGGAGTCTCTGGCTCAGAGAGTGCTGAAGAACAGCGGTGGCCTGGGGTCTCTTACAGCCACAGGGTTTCTCTGATCTATGGCTAGTGGATGTGAGCACAGGTTTGCACGGAACCCATAGCAGGCAAGCTCTAAATGGCCAATAATCTGCTTATTGGGGATATATTTAAAACAAGTTAATGTGTAAGCGTTTGACTTTGGTGCTGGTGGGCTTTTGAGCTGATGGGTTCCAGCCTGCTGTGTGGAAGTAATCAACACAGGGCCAACAAACAGAGGTCATCTTTGGGTCCTTTCATAACAACGTCCATATTGGAGAGTGAGTGTGTGAGCCTGTTCAC
>NW_025793645.1:7189-8302 GCF_021613505.1 Equus quagga | reverse complement strand
GAATGTGAGTGAAGAGTGACCATTTTTGTATATGTGAGCATGTTAATGTGTGTGTCCAAATGATTGTGTGTGAAGGAATTTGTGACCATGTTTGTGTGTGTGATTGAATGTGTGTGCATGTGAGTGTGTGAGCATCTTAAGGGTGAGTATTCCCATGCATGCGAGTAAACGTGTGAGCGACATACTGTGCATGAAGCGTAACTGGGTGTGCGACTGAATGCCTAAGCATGTTACCTGGAGTACATAACTGTGTTTGAATGAACGAATGAGTATGTGTATGTGTCAGTGCGAGTGTGTCTATGCAGGAGAGTAAATCTGTGAGCATGTTCATGTGAGTGATGGTGGAACTGTGTAGATGTCTGTGCATCCACATGTGTGTAAGCACGCCTGTGTAGAGTGAACTGACCCTGCTTATGTGTGAGAGTGTTACAGTGAGTTTGTCTTTCTGTGTGCCTGTGTTTATGAGTGACTCTGTAAGTATGTGCATAAATGTTAGCATGTTCATCTGTGAGTGAACTTGTAACCATGTCCATTTGTGTGGGCCTGTTAATGTGTGGACATATTTCAGGGAGGGAATGCATGAGTGTATGTGTACATGACAACGCCTGTGTGTGGATTTTGATCTGTCCATGTGCTAATGAGTGTGCATGTGAGTTTGTGAGCAGGTTCATTGTGTGTATAAGTGAACATGTTCATGTCTGTGTGCAAGTATTTGTGTGAGTGTATACATGTGAGCACGTTCATGTGTTTGAATGAATGTATATCACATCTGTGTGTGTGGATATGTGCGTGTGAGTGAATGTGGGCTTTGTATTTGTGTTTTTGCGTATTTGTGTTTGAGCGCATGTGCAAAGATGTTTACGTCTGAGTAAATCCATGAGGATGTTGATATGTGGGCATATTATTAAAATGCAACTTTGAGTGACGATAGGAGCATGTGTGTGAGTGAATTATCGAATACAGAAACGTTTGTGTGGGGGGCATGGGAATTTGTGTGAGTGAATGTAAGCATGTTTGTGAGTGACTCAATGTGTGTTCATTTGTGTGGCAGTGATAGGGTGGGTGTGTCCAGGTGTGTTCATGGAAGTGAATGTGTGAGTGCATGTGAGTTTG
>NW_025793645.1:4657-6082 GCF_021613505.1 Equus quagga | reverse complement strand
CTGTTTCAGTGAATATACGAGTCTGTCCATGTGTGAGTGAATGTGAGTGTATGAGTGTGTGGGTGAATGGACCAGCATGGTTGTGCGTGAGAAATGTGTGAGGATGTACGTGTGTGAGTATGCTAATGTGAGAATGTAAGACGACATGCAAGTGTGTTCACGAGTGAATGTGTCAGCATGTGAGTGTGTTTGTGTGAGTGAATGTAGGAGAATGCTTGTGTGTGTTATCACTTTAATGTGCAAGTGCAACTGAATGCATAAGCAAGTGCTGGAGTGGGTTTCTTCTTCCTGGGGCTTTCGTCCAGGCCCCCATTTCCACTGGCAGGATTCAAATATGATCACGGATTTAAAAGTAGACAGTAAACTGTGCGGCACTGGGCAGAAATCAATTTTTATTCTCCATTGGCTCAGAGCAGCCGGTAACCAGCTCTACAGCAAGGCCACATTATCCTCTGTGTATTACATCACACTGCTGCTACGGAAACAGGCGCGACCCTCGTGATTCAGCCCGCGGGCTTCACTGCAGGCTGACTGCCCAGAAGCTGAGCTGCAGTGAGGGAAATGTGTTACTCCAAGCCCACTGCTTCTGACAGCAAAGTGCCATTGGGCGTAAGTGACTGAATGACAACTGGGAAGTAAATGGGCCTCTGTGTTAGGGCACAGCCTAGACTCCAGCATCTGGGGCTATTGTGAACAAGTCCCAGCCAACTGCTATGTACTGACAGGGGTTTCTGTAAACAGTTCTTTATTACAGCCTCTCAGGCCCCTCACAAGCCTTTAGAGAATGGAAGCTGTGTTAGGCAGTTAACAAACCCCAGGGGGGCCTGGCAGCCAGGACCTCCCACTAATCCCAGGGTCATACTCTCACTCTAGGCCATCCAGTGCCACTCAGGCAATCCCATCCCTTTTGGTGGAATCCCGGGACCCCAAAGGGCCAGCACAGAGCCCTGTCCAAGGGCCCCCAGCTGACAGAGCAAGTGGGAACTGAGATGCAGTCCTCATTCCCCTCACCAAGCCATGTGCCCTTGCACAGAGTTGCAGCCTGGAGGAAGGGAAACTTTTTCTACTCTACCTGCCCAGAGGAGCCACCTTACGTGCTAGCGGCGATCAGTATGAAAACCTAGCTAAAATATCTCCACCTTTCTAAAGGGGTAATTGAAAGACAAGTCTTACAGACTGCATGATTGTGTCCCCCAAATCCATATGCTGAAGGCCTAACCTCCAATGTGGTGGTATTGGAGGTGGGGCCTTTGGGAGGTAATTAGGCTTGGATGAGGTCATGAGGGTGGGCTGCCGATGAGGGGAATAGAGCCCTTATAGGAAGGGGAAGAGAAGCCAGAACTCTCTCTTCACCATTTGAGCACACAGCAAGAAGGCAGCTGTCTGCAAGTCAGGAAGAGAGCTCTCACCAGGAAATGAATTGGC
>NW_025793645.1:3456-4576 GCF_021613505.1 Equus quagga | reverse complement strand
GTTACCGTAGCCAGAACCAAGACAAGAAGCCTCCAGATAAGGTGCCTAGATCCCCTCTTTGGAGGGATGGCCGCAGCCCCAGTTCCCATCAGCGTCCTCCCTGATGAGCTCAGGAAGGCCAGAAAAGTGGTCGGGGTAACCACTTCCCTCCCGCCCTCTTTGAAACCTCACTGCTCCAACATCTCTCCCTCCCTAGTATCTATCACAGGTCCAGTGCTGAAAGAAAGAATGATAAAAATGTCTCATCCATTCCTTCACTCCACGATATGGGGTACCTATGGCATGCCAGGTGCTGGGCTGGGTGAAGCCTCAGGGAGCTGCTTTTCGCAACACTGTGGCTCCCGGTTCTCTTACCCAGGGGGCAGCAGCTTTGCTAGGTGTCGCTGCCTCCTCCCTCTCCTCCTCTTCTCACTGCCCCTTCCTTCCCACAGAAATAATAAAGCTCCCCTTTGAACCTGAACAGGACACAAGTCACTAGGCCTCTGCTTGTGCACTTGTGGGGGAGGAGGAAGGACGAGTAAAGCCCTGAAACTCTACTCCGGCTCAGACACAGAGAGACTTGATTCTGAGACTGGTGGGAGGCCTCTCAGGGAGATCCACGGGGTCCCTGAACTCTGAAGCCCTTGGCCCATCTCCCTGAGGCCCTGCTCGCCAAGAGGAATAGGTGTGGGGGCAGGTGACTCTCATGGGGTAGGTGCCACTGCCTGGATCCTGCTTGCCGTGGGTGACCTGACAGACCTGGGGATGGCTTTGGGCTCAACCTGCCTGTGGAGCAGGCGATGGTTCGAACGCATTTGAAGTGCTGCTGATACGTCAGCTACGACTTATCTCTGGGCAGCGCTTTCCTTCCTGTCTTCACTGTTCTTTGTTGCCCTCGTCCCTGTTCCTCTCTGTCCCGGCTTCTCTCCTCGTCTCTCTCCAGTGTCAGGTCTCATTCTCCTGCTACATCTTTCCTCCTTTGGTTAAATGCAACTCAAAAATGTAATCTAGTATGCTCGCTCCTGATTCCTGGAGTCTCACCCTCTTCCAGAAGCACGGTGTAAACCTCTACCCAGGTCCTCTTTTCTCTGAGCAGAACAACCCCCAGCACCTTCAACCTTGCCTCAGTGTGTTACAGGCC
>NW_025793645.1:0-2952 GCF_021613505.1 Equus quagga | reverse complement strand
GGCCCCGGATACCTGCTGAGATGGCTATCTTGCTTAAAACAGTGAGAGAATGTGCTTTGTGTGCTTAAATGAGTGTTGGTTAGCCTTGGCTGAGATCCATGAGAAAAAGGAAAGGAGGAAATGAGGTAGCTACTCCCTCGATACCTACTGGTGTTTGGCCCAATTGATCCAAATGTTGGCATCATGCAAGGGGGAGCTGGCTGTGCTTGAACACCTGAGTTCCCAGACACCAGCCCTCTCTCCCTCATGAGTCTTGGTCTCCTGCCCAGGGGACCCAGATGGAAGAGGCACTGATGTCCCTGGAGGGTAAGGTTATCGAAAGAGCTTGCCTTCTGCCCTCTCCACCCCCGCTTCCCAGTCCCCGGGTACACACTCACCTTGGAACCTGTGCCCTACACCTTATCCCCTCACACTCTGGAGGGAGCAAGGGAGCCAAGTGAAAGCAACAGTCAAGTGGCCCACCTCCAAAGCTCAGGGCCCAGGGCAATGGCCTTGGTTTTCAAGGTGGCTCCCAGGCCAAACACAGTGCCCCCACCTGGTCTACCCCAAGGGCCAAATCCTCACAGCTGTGTGGTCTTTAGGGTGGAGGCACTGGCTATTCAGAAGACCTGCATTCACTTGCGCAAATGTGAACTATTAGCACTCATTGGCCCTTGAGAGTTGGTATCTAGTTCAACCTCCTGTAGAACCTCTATTACAATGTACCCTTTCTTTTGTCTGTCATTGGTTGAGGTTTCCTGGGTGTCTCCTGGGCCAGAGAACACCATTCCTATTCTGCGGCATAGCAGTAGCTGTCAGGTCCCTTAAAGCTGCGTGGCCCAGGCTAGTTGCCCTTTCCGAGGGGAAGGCAACGAGGAAATAGAGAAAGCAACGGACTCATTGGCTCCCTGGTCGTTCTTACTCCAGTTTCCTTGCTATTTCTCATCTCTACAGATTTGAGCGTTAGACCAAAGAGTTTGGATTTTGTCTGACAGTTAAATAAAGCCACCAAAGTTCCTGAGGTAATCAGCCTTGATTTATAAAGATCACGCTGACTGCAGTGTGTTGAATGGGCTGGAGGGACCAACGGTGGCATCGGGGAGACCAGAGGTTGGGAAGCTGTTGCAGGAATTCAGTAGCAAGTAGCACCAAGGCCAGATCTGGGTGCTGATGATCAATGGAGAGATAGGAACAGAGTGGGGATGTTTCTGGAGGCGGAGCCAATAAAACGTGGCTGGAGGCGAAGGCTTGGGGGATGAGGGGCAAGCACGTGCTCAGTTTTGAACAAACTGAATCCGGAGAGCGCCCAGGGTGCCAAGAACGTGGGCTCAAGGGCCCTCCCCAGACAGCACGACAGACGGAGCAGAAAATGCTACCTTGAGAAGCACCGTGCCCTGGGCCTGCACTCCCAGTTCTGTGGGTAGTGCTCCTCCAGCCACACCAGGGAGCGCGCTTCAGGTGTGGTACCTTCACAAGGGAGTGTGGAGAGAGCAGAAGGCCTCTTGCGTATGAAGCCAGGGTGGCGGCAGAAATTCTAGGGTCAGAGCGAAAGGCCGGGGCTCGGGAGCCCTGGAGTGCCCCGGTGCAGGTCTCTGCAGGCCAGGAAGGTGGGAGCTGGACAGGCAGGTGTCGAGCCTGGGGGTGCACCTCTCGTAAGCTTCCTTGGTGGGGCTGGCTTGCCGTGTCTCAGTTCTACTCAGCAAAGACAGCAAATGTCTGGAAGCGGCTTACTGCCAAATGTTGGACTCAGGTGGACATCACAGCCCATGAGCACCCTGTCCAAGACCTTCCGCACCACAGTTTCAGTCGCACAGTTTTTGCTAAAACAGAGAAGTCACTGGTCGTCGGTAAATGCCACATGGTTTCTCCGAGAACAAACAGCAGAGACTACGCCAGCTGTCAAGTTTTCAGGGCCTTCTCTTCCCCTGCACACGTGCAGACATGTATAGTCATATGTGGACACACTGTCTCCCCCGCCCCCTCTCGCCCCACAGCGAGTCAGCCAGAAGCACAGCAGTGGGGCAGACTCCTCCTTCCCCCTCCCCAGCTTCGATCCAGAGGCACAAAGACTGGGTCGGTGGTACCAGGCAGGATGAGGGGGTGGAGGCAGGCATTCTGGGTAGTGGACGGGGGAAGCAGCAGGCAGGTGACAGCCCTCAGAAAAAGGCATTACTTCAACCCCTAAAGAGCCCCACTTCGCAATCAGCATGGACACAGCTCTCCACGTCAGTGGGGGTCCTTCGAGGGGTCCCTGAGTGCCCCAGGAAAAGGAATTTCCCACCCTCAGTGCCCTCCTGAGCTGAGCTAACCATGCTCCGTCCTCCAACTCAAAGTCACATTTCCCCCACCTGGGCTGGGAATGGGCATTTTGTTGTCACATCCATGTCAACCTTGCTCTTGTACACCTCCGTTTTTAACGCCGGGCAGATGGCATATGACACACAGGGAGAACCTTTGGACGCTCACCCCACAAAGCCCTTTCAGATTCTTGGGCCTCAGGGCTGTCTTCTCAAAGGCACTCCTTCTGGGAGCTGGCATTTCTCTCACTAATCATGTGCTTCCAGCCTGGAGGAATCTTGGGTGAGTACATGTAAGTGCCCAGCATAGTAGAAGGCTGGCCTTTCTAAAGGCCTCTGATGCTCTCACCCAAGACACCTGAGACCTCCAGCAGGGCCGTTTCCCCTAAAAGCGGCTTGCGAATGAGAACAGGCCCTGGGCATCACTGTGACCCTTAGGATCTGACACACACTGACCAAGGAGCATCGGTCCCTGCATGTGTGCGCGTGTGTGTATGTGGTGTGTGTGTGTTCACTAGCAGTCTGATACATGGGGCTGTGGACACTGCAGAGCTGTCTGCCTGGAACCTGGTCCAACCACCCTTTTTTTCCCCCTGGACGCGTCCACGTTCATTTCTGGTTGGCCATTTAAAAACTTACTCCAGATAACCTTTATCAGAAAATTTCATTTTGCAGT
>NW_025793644.1:0-1099 GCF_021613505.1 Equus quagga | reverse complement strand
GTCCATCTGCAGGAGCTGGCTGCTCTCAGCTCTAGCCACTTGTTGCCGTGGGGAATGTTCACGAAGTGTAGCCACATCTTCCCATGGTCAGCGATCCCCCAGAATGCTGATTTCCACGTAAACTTTCTTGACATTTAAATGTTGTCAACTAAAAAGAAAAATCCCCTGTGGAGGCCAAAGAAAACATATCTGCAAGCTTTCTCTGGCCTTGGGCTGCCTGCTTTGAACTCTGCTCTGGAGACTAACTCTCCTGAGGTGAAAGGCTGGACGGTCGTGTTTAGGTATTGAGCTGCTTCTTGAGATGGGGACGGGACGTGTGTTTCATCGTGATTCATTATACTTTGCATATAGGTTAGAAGTTTTTGAGTGTAAAAGACTTCACAGTAATAAGAAAACATGAAAAAGTCGATAGACACTTTGCTTTAGAATTGCCTTATTTTCTAGCCAGTGGGAAATTTTCTTTTTCATTTGTGAATCTGAAACTTTCAAGTTACTTATCTTGGAAAAGGGAATGAAAGCCCCAAGTTAAAAAGGAGCCTCTTTGTACAAAGTTTGAGTTGAGGGAGTTTAGACTATAACGTCCCTGCCTTTCCAGGGCCCTCATGATGGGCAGTGATATTGCGTATCCACCCTTGTATTGGGACAGGGAAGTGTCCTTGGTCTCCTCTCTTGTCAGACCACACCCCTAGGTGATGTCAGCCCCATAACACCACCTCGTGGCTGATGGCTCCCAGTTTTCTGCCTCCAGTCCTGGCACTTCTTCACCCTTACATTGATCTCTGCCTTGGACGTCTCCCTTAAATGTCCTGCTATCATTGAACTCCCGAACTTCATCCTGAAATGGGCCTCCTTTCCCGGTATTCTCTAGTCTATATGTCGGCCACCTTTGGCCTGTTGCCTGTTCTATGAAAAAGGTTTATTGGTGCCCCATCCAGCACTAAGCCGCACAATTGAGTAGTTGTCACGGGGACCGTATGGCCCCCAGAGCCTATGCTATGTACTGTCAGGCCCTTTACAGAAAGAGTTGCTGACACTTGCCCTAGTGCATTGTGTGCCCCAGTGCCCACTAGTGCACTGAATGTCACCACACCTCCTGGGT
>NW_025793643.1:0-7676 GCF_021613505.1 Equus quagga | reverse complement strand
GGTGTGTCCATTTTTCCTTCTATTGTCCATTGCAGGGGCTGGGTGGATGGGGATGGGTGTGTATGTGTGTGGTGGGGGGAACAGGTGGGATTATAGGAATTCCTACTCATTTCAATCTCTCCTTCATGTGTGTGCCTCCGCACGGGGTCTCTGCAGAAGGAGCCCTCTGTGCCGGGGTCCCACCTTAACTCGGCGTTCATGCAATGCCTCCTGTTAGCTTGCAGTGCTCGGTGTCATGATTCTTGGGTGGTGGGAAGGGAGTTGAGCAGTCCACTGGGGTGTGGGATCTGACTGCCTTCAGTCGCCCTTTCTCAGAAGGTTCCCCTGCTTTAGACACCCTTCCTCTGCACTCTTACAACATCTCTCAGTGAGACATATCCCACTGTGTTATCAGTGTTGTTTTATTTGTTTTCCTCTCCAACTTGATCATAAATTCATTGAAGAGAGAATCTATGTCTTATTTTACTTTTTATCTCTGATATATATAACACTTCCTGGCACACAGTAAATGTTCAATAAGCATTGGAAATTTGATGGAATTATCTCTAGGTAAGACCCTAGGCAATCTCTACAGCCACGCTTTGGATTTAGAGCTCTGGGTATAGTTATCTCAGCCACTGGAGATACGGAATAAAGTTTGGTAGATTTTAAATCTACAGGTCCTGGAGAACGTCATTCCTTCTCTCTAACTTGAGCATTTCGTAGGCTGTAGCTGCCCTCTGAATAATGTGCCCTGAGATGCGCAGGCATTCCTGGTGCGCTGAGCTAACGTGCAGCCAATCTGTGCAGTCAGCAGGTGGTGAGAGCGTTGCATGTTAGGACATCTGCAAAGGAGCAGGATTCCTCAGAGAACCATCTGCAATGCAGGTTCCTCAAACAGCGGCTGGATCCTGGAGTTGGGTCTTACTGACACGAAGCCCTGAAACTTGGCTGGTAAGAGGAGAAGATTTAGAGAACAGTCCTTTTGGCTGTTTGTCCAGATGTTCACTGCCTTGCAGTTATTAGATAGAAAAGGAGCAATGGTAACAATGTTAAAGTTCATTGAGAAATCAATAATTAATTAAAAAAGATAAAACAGGTACGATGAAAGTTCAGCAAACCTAAAAGGTAATGATACTGATCAGATCAAAGTTAGTTAAGCCAAAATCTGGTTAAACTTTAACTTAAAGACAGAAGACATAGAAGGAAAAAAAGGAAAGAAGTCATAGAAATTAGGAGTGACACAATGACAGAAGCTAAGTAGAAGAAAAATATTCCATTAGAGTAAAGCAGACACAGAGCTGGAACAGGAGTGGGCAAATGTTTCTGTAGAGGGCCAGAGAGTAAATATTTTTGGCTTCAAGGCTGCATGGTCTCTGTCTGAGTTTCTCACCTCTATCAGGTGGGTGGGAAAGCAGCCACAGCTAATGGCAAAACAAGTGGGTGGGCTGTATGCCAAGAGAGCTGCATTGGCAAAAGCAGGTGGTCGTAGTTTCCGGACTCCTAGTCTAGAAGCTCAAATTAAAAGGGCATAGCTATATTAAAGCTAAAATAGTAGATTTGAAATGTAAAAGGTCATCATCAAAGAAAAACAGAACCTTTTAATCGATCTTTAAAACAGAGGAAAGACACGATAAAGTTGCAAATGAAGACAATTTTCTAAACATTGTGGTCAAAATTGTAAAGCTAAAAACGTACACTTTAAAGCCAGGAGTAGAAGTAGAGGAGAGTATGTACTTCAAACTGAGGCAACCAAAAATGAACATCTTATGGTACCTAGGATCTAGCAGAGGTCCCAGGACTTGGGTTCTTTGGCTCCTGGTGACAGTGCTCGTACACCGTTCAGTGTGAATCTCCCCCTTCTAGAATGGGAGACAAGACCATCTGAGAACATGGCTGCCGGCACTGGTGTCTCCTGCCTTGATCTGTGACCACCTGTTGTCTCTTTCAAGTCCCTGCTAGTTTCCTCCATTATCATTGTGTAGGTGAAGAAAGGTAAAGCTGAGAGACCCCAAGACAGCAGCTTAGAGAAAATGGAAGCTCATTCTTTCTTGTTCCAGGGGGAACAGTCCAGGCTGTTGAGGCAGCCCTGCTCCACGAAGTTATTCAGGGCCTCAGGCTCCTTCCATCCTGTGGCTCTGCCATGCCCTAGGGTGCCGCCCCCTCTCCCTGGCGGAAGCTCTATCATGAGTATGGGAAGGAAAATAGAGAAAACCCAAGGAAGCAACCGTCCCTTATGCAGGTGAGGTAGAAGTTTCCTACATCCCAATCATTCCCGTTTCATTCACGAGGTTCACTTGTGTGGCTGTACCTCGTGACAAGGGTAGACCCATATTTGGACCAAAGAGTGGATTTTGGTGGCCAACTGCAGTCATTCTCACACCCAGAAAAGTGGGGGTAAAGGTTAAACCCACGTCCATGAGAAACCGTGGGTATAATCCAGTGGCTTAAAGCAGTAGGAGAGAGGCCGAGGTGTTGAAGACAAGATCTGTATCTTCAGAGAGACCTAAGGGGAGTGGCGATCACTCAGGGTTCCCTGTTGCTGAAACAAGAAAGTGATTTATCAGAGGTATCAGGTGGCACGAGAAACCCTGGGATGGCCAGGGTGTTGGCCTTGGCAGCTGAGTCACTGGGAAGTGTGCCTAACCACCTGAGCGATTGTTCTAGAGAAAGCCCTACAGCTGTTGCTGGGCACAGACTCTGGAGCTCCTACCCAGATGTATGGCACCAGGTGCAAGTGTCTCACCACTGCCACCTCCAAAATCCTGATTCCTCCTCAACCCCCCTTGCCAGCAAATGAATTCTCAGGGCCTGCTTCTTCAGAACTGAAGTCCCGCCCCACTGCGTGCAGTTAACAGAGCCTGGGTCACAGGCCTGTGCCTCAGCCACAAGGGAGGCTGGAAGAGCGAGTGCATTGATTAGTGGTAAGTTCTGCTGTGTGTAAGTGAAAGGAGCAGTGGCTTAAACAGGACAGTAGTTTATTTCTCATGTGAAAGAAGTCCTGCAGCAGACAGGAAAGCACTGGTAATGCCGGCTTCACGGCAGCCTCGATGACTTTGCTTCTGAAGGCTCCATCGTCCTCTGCATGTGGTTTCATTCTCTGTGCGACCTCAAAGTCTGAAATGGCCACTAAGGCCCCATCACACCTGAGTTCCAAAACGCAGAAAGAGGAAGGGGAATGGGGTGGCTCTTTCCCTCTTAACGAAACTTCCTGGAAGTAACACATATCTCTTCTCCTTATACCTCACTGGCTTAACTCAGTCACAGTAGAAATGACATCTTTATCCTGATAAGTAATGTGCCCAGCAGAAATGACAACAGAAGATGGGGAGATGGACGTCAGGGTCAACTAGCAGTCCTCCACCTTGGGGAGGTGGGACTTTAATGTGAGAAATTCCCCACTGTAAGAAGGATGTTTCAAAGATGCACAGGACAGATTCCTGACACAAACATATTCTTCTCATATGTGCATTTCCAACAACCATTACTACAGCCGCCGCCATAAAATGCTCCTGCTTAACGTAATGCAACCACTTCCTGTAGAAACAAAACGCACCCCCTACTTTGACCCCAAACAAGAACCACTTAAAGTGTCATGAACCAGTGTACCCAGTTCCAAGTTTGGGCTCTCTGGGTAACATTCAGATTGATATATTGAAGATGACAGTCTAAAGTGTTCTGTCAAGGACTCCTGATTCACCCCATGTAACATGGTATGGGGAGGGGGGGTGGACAAGAGGGAAAACAGGTGAGCTCTGTACTGCAGTTGAAAACAGCGTGCACGCAGATTTGCAGAGAAGCTGTTTTGCATTTATTTACAAGGCTTATAGGATGCCCTCCTTTGGTAAGAGGATTCCGAAGAGATGTTGCATAATAATGCTTTCATACTAAACACTGAAATCAGCAACCTAAAGTTACTCCCTGGATTGGCTCTTGTCTCCAGCACTCAGGTGATCGCAGTTTCAGGTTCACTGTCATCTCACTTTCATTTTTTTTTTTCTGGTAGTTTTTTTGGTGAAGAAGATTGGCCTGGAGCTAAGACCGGTTGCCAATCTTCCTCGTTTTTTTTGCTTCTCCTTAAAGCCCCAGTACATACTTGTATATCCTAGTTGTAAGTCATTCTAATTCTTCTCTGTGGAAAGCCCCCACAACATGGCTCAATGAGCTGTGTGTAGGTCCATGCCCAGGATCCAAACTGGTAAACCCCAGGCCACCAAAGCAGAGCTTGAGAACTTAACCACTCGGCCACGGGGCTGGCCCCTCATCCCACTTTCTTAGCCTTCATTTTCCTAACTCGTGTGACATGATGAGGTAAACCTTTCTTGATGACAGACACACAGAGACCAGCCTGCCATTCCATGGTAACTCAAGATTTGGAAGCAGAAGATAAGAGGGGCCATCCTGATGGATTCCAGAAAACTCTTCCTGTAAATGCTAATTGTCATATTCCTACTTAATCAGATCTGGCTTTTCCCAACAGACTCCACTTCATGGGGTCGCCCCTACAATCCCCCATAAGGCTAGTCCTGTCCAAAAGCCCCGACAGCCACCCTGCATTCCCACGTTCTTCCAGGTCGCTTCCATATGAAACTTAATTTTGGAAGAAAGCAGCTAGGGTTTCAGTCACAGGTGAAAAAAATATATGTTACTATGACTGGAAACTTTTCACCACACAAGATAAAATAGAGACCTATTCCCATTTTCCTTCCACCTCTAACACAACAGGAACATTATCCTCTTTGATCTATTCCCGTCCCTGTGCACCGTGGAAAACACTCCCTTCTAATCACCTCGGGCTGGCCCTCCTCTCCAGGTGGGGCCGCAAAGCAGCACCTGTTCATCTGTCATTCAAATACATACACATCTATAGAAGCTTTTGCTCTGGATTTAAATGCCACGAGTGAGTCACCTGTAACTATTTCCATGGAAAATCCCCAAAGAACACCAAGAGCCCATGTGTGTCGGTTTTCTGAAATGTTTCGTTCCAATAAGGCCCGAGCAAGGAGCAAGCCGGCTCACTAAGCCACATCCCCCATCCCCAGCCTCAGAGTCTGTGCTGCTCCTTGACACCTTCCTGAACCTGAACTTGGCTGCTGACTCTAAGCCCGTCTACCAGCTGTTTTAACAACAGGGCATTCCATGTTCCGTGTTCTCGCTTCCAACCAGAACAGAGAGGAATTTCTAAAAGTTCCTTGAGCGCAGTAAGCTCTTATCTGAGGGAAACTCTTCTCCTTCCAGTCCTCATTAGAATGAACGGAATCAATACAGTGTTGTGGATGCCGACTTTGTGCCAGACTCTATAGAAGCGCTAAGTATAACAATTTGCTTCAGACACAGTCCCTGCGCTCGTGCAACTACAGTTTAGTGGCAGAGACAGACATTTAAGCAAACAATTAGGGTTCAGCATGCATGTGCCGCTCCAGGAAAACATGCAATCCTATGGGAAGAGATTGAAAACAAGTGCATTTAAATTAGTGTATCGGGGATATTGGGGTCTAGGTCAGGGTAAACCAAATCTCAGTGACTTAATAATTCCTACTGATGCTTCACGTCCCACGTGCTCAACAGGGCCCTGCGCTCCGTAGTCTGTCGGAGACCTGCACTGACGGAGGCTTCAACCTGGAGCCTGCCCTCAGTCATCACAGCGCTGAGAAGCAGATGTGGCGACTCTCGCACTGGCTCTTAAAGCTTCTGCCTGCAAAGTGTAATTTCTGCTGCATTTCATTGGCCAAAGCAAGTCACAATGCGCCACTGAAGTTCAAGAAGACAGTGAAGCTTTCTCAAAGCAAAACCAATCAGACATCTTTGGTGACCAATCCCTAAGGATTCGCAGAGGAGTTATCAGTTGTGGCCTCCCAGAGGTGGTGACTTCTAAGCTTACCTTAGAAGATGAAGAGGCATGAGGCCGGCCCTGGGCCCAGGGCACAGCATTCCAGGCAGAAGGAACAGCAGGTGAAAAAGTGTGAAGACAAAAGACAACTGGGTTCATTGGGATAATCTATATTTATAAATTGATGTAACATTGGTCTGTTCTAAGTGTTCTGGAACTTAGGGAAGTATGGGCTTACTTCCCCTAACCACCCTATGAGGGAGGGTTCATTTATTCAGAGAAGGCAGTGAGGCACAGGAGGCCACAGCTTACTGTGGCAGAGCTGGGATCTGCACCCAGGCAGCCTGACTTCAGAGTCTGTGCTGCTCCCTAGGGAATTCAGAAAGGCTGGACCCTAGGGCTCCATGGCAGGGGGAAGGGACACAGTCTGGGGACTTCAAGGAGGAAAGTGAGCAGGCAGGACATTGTCTTTGTGGAGGTTATACCATGTCACAGATCACAGAGGGACTTCAGAGGCCACTGAGGCATCCTGTCATACCCCAAACTCCACGTGGGTCAGGAGGCGGGTCAGGGGACAAATCTGTGCACCTGCACGGCTAAGGGACTGCAGGACCCACCCTGACTGTGGTCCTGTGGGGAGTCCTCCAGCCTCCTGGCTGGCCACCCCACTCTGGTCTACCTGCAGCAGTACAGGGGTCTGGCACCTCAGAGGACAGCTCTGCCCCCCTCTCTCACATTCCAGCTGTGACCACCACATTCCCAGTCACTGTCCTGGTCAATTGAGGGACATCAGGCTGACTGGCAGGACACTTCTGGGGTTTCACTGGATTCCACACCTCTTTGTTGGGACTTATTCTGGATAAGTATTCACAAGTTAGCTCACAAAGCTAATTGATCGACTTACAATTTGATCTTTATCGTCCTTAGCCACAAGATCGAAAGGCTGAGTCCTCCAAAGTCCTTGAAAGGAACACACAAGAGATCACAGTTCCTTTCCTCTGCCCCTTGGCCTGGGTTGCCCTTCCCATCCCACTGAAAGTCTGTTCTCTAAGACACGTGGCTGTCACCAATTATAAGCACTGGGAGGAACTTTCACCGGTCTGAGGCCTAATCTTTCCTTAATAGAAACTGATTTAACTATTGATTTGAGGGGCATCAGTGTTCGGCCTTAACCGGGCAGTCAGAGCCTCCCAGAGCCCGCAGGAACTCTGCAGCTCAGGGGCAAGGGTGAGAGATGCCGAGCGGGCAAGGAAGGGAAAGGGGCCTTGGTCTCTGGATCGCTCAGGCCTGCGTCCAAGCGCACTGCCAACCCCCTGGGACTTAGCTGAGGTCTGTTGGGGGCGGGAACACCGGGCGAGCCCGAGCCATGGGGCCTTCAGCGTCCACCTACCTGACCTGTATCCCCAAGGGTAGGAGCTAGAGAACTGAAAAGAAGCTTGCTTCCTCCTACTTGGGGGCGTGGTCGCCTCCGACGTCAACGCGTCTCGGGGGCGCGGCGGGGGCGGGGCCTGGAGGGCCGTGCGCGCAGCAGGCCCCGCCTCGCCCCACCCCGGTCAGAGGATAAATTACCCTCCCAGGTTTGCTGAGGCCCCTGCTCTCAGATCCCAAACGCCAGCAGCATGGCCATGACGTTGGGTTACTGGGACATCCGCGGGGTGAGCGAGGGGTACCCCTAAGCGGGACAGATGGAGGCCGGCGGGCGGGCAAACGCTGCGCAGCTGGACCCGGTTCTGGCAGAAGGTTCCTCTTCTGGGCTTGCTAGATCCCAGTCCCGTGCTGCTGCGTGTCCTCGCAGGTGGGCGCCTGTCTGGGTGGCTGGGGGTGTGTGGGAGGTTACCTGGAGGGAAAGGCGGCAGTCAGGCCTCTC
>NW_025793642.1:0-14979 GCF_021613505.1 Equus quagga | reverse complement strand
TGCCCCCACGGTAGCCCCAGAACCCAGCACCTGCCCCCACACAGCACACCCAGACCTCAGCACCTGCTCCCACACGGCAGCCCCTCCCGGCCTCCCCCGTCCTGGTCTCACTGACCCTCCCCCCTCTCCAGGACGGGGGGCACCGTGGCTCCACAGCAGCCCTGAGGCGGCACCACCAGGACCCTCCGTCCTGCAAGACACAGAAGGAGCCCCTGACCAGGGGGCCTGGGTCACCTCCTGCCACCCCTCCTGCACCCCCACCCCCTCCTCCCCAGCCCTGCATCCCCCTCCTGGTTACGCATAAAGAGCTTCAGCAGTTCCCGGTGCCTCTGCCTGTCTGTGGGTCCATCGGGTGGGCTGGGAACGAGGAGGATGTAAGCAAGCTGGGGCGGGCAGGGCGGGAGGACCCAGCAGCATCCTGGTTCTCTGTGGTGGGTGGTGCAGTCCAATGGGCATGAGGGTCCAGGCGGAGGGTTGGGTGCTGCCACTCTGCCGAGGGTCCTCTGGGGGTTTTCTGCAGGCCTGACGCCCACGAAGCCAGGTTCTGGTGGTCGTGTGGTCAGGGGCAAGGACCTGGCCCATGGGACTGCACACGTGTGACCTGTGACACTTGAGCTCAGACTGCCAGCTCTGCTTCCCCTGCACTGGTGGCAGTTCAGCTCACATCTCGGTTCGGCTCTTCCAGCCTTAGCTGGGCTCCCTGGGGCCTGCCCTGTGCGCCCGTGATTGAGGGGTTAGCCTGAGATGGGGGCAGCTTATGCACAGAACTTGGGGCTCTCCCTCTCCGGCTCTCTGCTTTCCAGGATTTCCTCCTTCACTTTCCTGCAGCTCTACTCACCCAGGACTCTGTCCTCTGGTTCTTGAAGGCAGCAAGATCACAGGGTTTCTACCAGAGGCTTATCTGCTCCTCCTGGTGGAGACAGGGGCCTGCCTTCAAGACAAAAGCTATGAGCGTGAGAAGCCCACCAAGTGCCATTACCTTCCTCGGGGTGTTGACTGACCGACAGCATGTTTGCCGCTGGTCCCCTTCAGAGGGCTGTTTTCGTGGTCTGGGCAGAGGTAACAGTGCTACCTGGGGGAGGCTCGGACAGGTGCTAGCTGCCTGGCCATGAAGGGAAGTGGAACTTGCTGCCGTTTAGTAAAGGACCTGCACTTTACAATCCCAAGAAGAGGGCTTGCTTCAGATAAGAAATGGCCCAAGTCACCAAATTCTTCCATCTGCTCGTGGAGTTGCGTGTCACTGCTGATCTGGGGAATCTCACCCAGCTTTGTGCAGAGTCACGATGAAGAGGAAACAGAATGTGGGGTCCTAGGTGGGGCTCCCCAGAGTCCGACCCCGCGCGGAGCACTCAGATCGTTCTACTTGTCAGTCTGGGCTGTGGTTGGCTGAGGGCTGACCCAGGGACGTGACCAGCCAGCAATCTGGTCTGCACTGTGCTGGCCTGAGCGTGCACCCGCACCCAGAGAAGGCCACCAAGCGAGGAGTCACAGGGCCTCGCAGTAGGGAGCTGCCTGTGCGCAGCAAGGATGAGCCTGGGGGACAGGGTGGGGCCCTCACATTACTGCCTCCCCCCACCTTTACACTGCTCAGACACACTCAGCCCCAAGCCCCTATCATGAAGCATCACAGATGTGGCCATCACAGCTCTTTCAGAGGGGAAAAGGTCTTTGGTGTGAAGATGAGCAGGAGAAGCGGCAGCCCCTGCTCTGCGATGGCTTCTGAGATGTCGTTGGCATCTGTCCCATGTCTGGGTCCCCTTCACTCTTGAGGTTGCTTGCCAGGGGGGTGGGGTTGATCCGTACACTCACCTCTGGGGGTCCAAGGCCCTGGTTCTGAGCTCTTCCTGGACTAGGGCCCCTCCAGTTGCTTTGTCGTGGTCCCTGGGCGTGGGAGCACAGCAGGCGCTCCAGTGAGCCCCCGATTTCCAGGCTTGCTCCCCTCTGCCTCTATGAAGTGGCAGCAACTCGAGAAGCTCACAATAATCAGGGCCAATCAGCCGGCTGATAGGAAGCAACTCCTTTCTGTACCTGCTGGTCCACCAGCACGAGGAGCCAACGACGACCTGGTGGAGGCCACCGTGGCAGGTCTGGTGGAGCGCGTGCCGTGGCTGCTGGTGGAAGTGCCTCCCCTCGCGGGGACCCAGAGCTCGAATCTCACGGAACCCAAAGCCACAGGGATGGAAATCTCATAGCTTTAAATGGTTCTGTTAGAAAAAAAGACGTGCTTAAGTCAACGGGCAAAGCCTTAACCCTAAGAGAAAAAAAGCAACTTATGCCCAACGTAGGAGAAGGGAAATAATAAGGATGAGAAGTCGACAATCGGGGAAGCCGCGTGAGCACGCAGGTTGCACACGATGCCTGCGCCCCCACGTGCTGTCACTCGCCGTCTGATTCTGCCCACGTGTGGATGATGCCCGTCGGTCCCAATGCACATTCCTGGTCCTGCAGGTGATGCCGCGGCCGCAGCCTGCGGATGCTTCTCCTCCACAGCCGCCTGTGTCAGGCTCATCAGTGGAGGGGGCAGGAGAGCACTGCGCAGGAGGGGCCCCTTCCAGGTTCCAGGGTGTCCGCCTTCGTCTTCTTCCTTCTTCTTCTTCTTCTTCCTTCTTCTTTCTCCTGTGATGCTGGGCTGGCAAACAGGACACCTAGGGGCGTTCACCCAGTGAGTTCAGCAGCATCCCCATTGGCGGCTTTCCAGTGAGTTCCATGGGCTCCCTTACCCACCACCCAACCATGGTAACCTCTCTGCCTTCCAGGGGCCACGGTCACCCCCTCTTGCGAGGTCTGAATCCCGTCTGCCTTTGTTCCTACACGGGGTGCTCGGCCTCTGCCTGGGGGAGGGCACTCCGACACCTGCTGTTTCTGTACCCTGGGCAGCTCTCTTCACCTTTCGTACCCACCCCCATGTAACCAATTATCAATTCTTTGTATTAAACTGTGTTCAGATGGCTGCATGCTTCCTCCCTCCTGACTCTCTGGTCAATGCAGGATACTTTCTCCATTTTATGCTAAAAGCAGTTCTGGCAACTCGACCTCTGAGTGTGACCATGAGGCAGCTCTCAGCCTGCGGGAGCTGCTGCCGGCTGCCCAGGCCGCCTGTGAAATCCAGAATTTCTGGTACGCACACACGCACTGACAAATTCAGCTCCACCCAGAGTGAGCACGCAGCTCTCCTGGGGTAGCACCTTCAGAATCGAGTCCCACGTAGCTCCTCATGGAGGATCTCCAAGACGGCAAGTCAGGTGCCCTCGGGCAAGGGAGGAGGGAAGAGGGGGTGACTCTGTTTGGGGAGGTTTGGCGGCTTGGGCAGGGGTGGTCGAGGTGACCTCTTCACCTGAGATCACATAAATGTCCCCATTCTCTGTGTAGGGTCCGCACCCAGCAGAGCCAGATGCCCAGGGACGCACAGCCGTGAACCGTCTGGATGTTGGCAGGGCTCACATCTGTGCCTGACCCTGCCCGTGTGAGAGGAGAATGACCTCAGAGGGGCCTCAGAGGGGCTCGGGCTGAAGCTGCCAAGGGGATTGAAGCTGTTTGAGGCCCAGGGACAGGCGAGAGGAAGAGAGCTGTGGGGCAGCGCGTCAGAGAGGGAAGTGGGGCCTGGGTCCCAAACCCCGGCCAGGCCGGAGGGAGGGACCCAACCAAGGTGGACCAAGCCTCTTGAGCCCTGGACCCTGAGGCCTCACACCGCCCGGAGCCCTCAGAGTGATCCTGTTTGAGGCAGAGTGTCCATCCTCCTGGAAGATCCATAATCTGAGAGCTGAAGAGACTCAACGACTCCGTGCATCCCAGAATTGTTGAAGGGCAGCGTAGCACACCGAAGGACTTGACCGCGCACGGGAGTTCCGGCCATGAGCCCAGGTGACCAGTCCCTGCGCCCAGGGAGCGTCAGCGCTACGGTGGGTGAGTTCCCATGACTGCAAACTCTGGGCTCGAAGCAGCGCACACTTCTTACCTTGTAGATCTGGAGGTCGGAAGTCCAAAATCAGTCTCATGGGGCTAAAGCGAAAGTGTCCACAGGGGGTTCCATTTGGAGGCTCCGGGAGAGTCCATTTCCTGGGCTTTTCCAGCTTCCAGAAGCCTCTGCACTCCTTGACTCGTGGCCCCTTCCTCCACCTTCACAGCCGGCCTTGTAGCATCTTCTCTCCTCCCTGGACCTCCACCCGTGTCCTTAGAACCCCCTTCTCCTTCTTCTTGTACTTTCTCCGCCCCCTCCTCTTCTCTCTGTCTGTCTCTTCTGTCTTTCTCTCTTTCTCCCGCCTCCCTCTTTTAAGGATCCTGTGGTGGCATGGGGTCCACCCGGATAATCCAGGATGACCTCCCATCTCCAGATCCTTACCTTCCTCACATCAGCAAAGTTCCTTGTCCCATGTGAGGTAGCACATGGCTCTGGGGATTGGGGTGTGGACGTCTTGGGCACTGCCATTCAGCCCACCACATGGAGAAATTGACACACAGTATACTGGGTTGTGGGTAAATGAAGTGGATGACCCGGGGAGCCATGAGTCCTTAATAGAAAACCACTAGGGAGTGACACAGAGAGATGCGGGGGCGTGGGGTGGGTGCGTTTACCTGCCTCAATGCCCCTGGAGGAGGTGTCTTTTGCTGCCTAATTGCCCCTTTGCTTTGTGACTCTCCCTAAGGTTGAGCCCCATGTGTCGCAGGCCTCCCGGCCACTGGCCTCCGCCACGACGCGCTGGGGCAGTGAGAGCTGCCGGCTCTCCTCCTCCACGGTATCCGCGTGTCCCAGGACGCCCCTCCTGCATTCTGGGCGCTGCAGGGCTCCTGGGGGCCGCTCCTCTTCTCTGGAAAGTCTACGGATGCTCTATTCTTCCTTTCCAGTAGTTTCTAAACATCCTCTGTTCTTGGAGCCCAAAAGCTTCCCAGGACGTGCCCAGCCCGGGTCTTCTCTCATGCCTTACAGCATGTTGAGCGTTTTCAACCTGCGCTCCCCAACGCCTGTGAGATTTCTGCAGCCTGGGGAGATTGTACAGTCTCCCGTCTCCTCTGGGATGTCTAACAGCCGCACGCAAGGACCCCTCAGCGTCCCCCAGGCCCTTTCTTGTCACCCGCGGCCTCCTGCTCAGCTCTGGGCCCTGAGATCTCTTCTCTCCGCCTTCTTCTTTCCTCTGGGGGCTCTCTCTCTCTCCTCGACATTGTCTCCCTAGTTTCTCCATGTGTAAACCGTGTGCTGTCACTCCACAGTCTCATTTTGTCCTGTGACCGTCTCTTCAAGGGACATTTTGTCGTCTTGAGTCCATGGCATCCTCTGTCGCCTCCTGCACCTTGTTCATCCTGGAGAGCCGCCCGCTGTCAGAGCTCTGTGGATCCTTGCTGTCTGGGCCCTGCACCCCGTCCTGGGGCCCAGTCCAGGCTCGTCCACCTGCAGGCGACCCGTGAGTGTTGTAGGTCGGGCAGCCCCTGGCTCTGGGGACGTTTTGCTAGTCTCCTGCCAAGATTCCTGGAGGAAACCTGTCTGTCCCCAACCTCCATGGGGCAAAGGCTACAGTCCTCCTGGCCTCAGGCTAGAAGGTTCCCGACTGTGTGCCCCCGTCTGGAGCTGGTCCAGCGCTGGCCGACCAGCAGCATCTTGCGGCATCTCACAGGGTGTGGCACTGCCCTTCCATGCAGGGCCTGGGGGCCCCTGGGAGCCCTTCTCCCTCCAAGAAGCTGCAGTGGACCCCTCCTGCCTGGCTCCTGCCTGACTCCCGCCCTGCTCTGGGCTCCAGGCCTTACCTGTTGAGGGCCCAGCTGCCACCCACCCGAGAGCCGATTCCCAGCTTGGAGAGGAAGCCCCGGGATGTCTCCAAACCCCCTTCTTCCCTCCTCTCTCCCTCTGACTTTGCTTCCCTTCCATTTCCGTCCTCGCTGTCGTTTCTTCCTGCTCCCGTGTGTGTGTCTCCACTGGTCTCTCCGGAGCTGGTTTCTTTCTCTCGATCTTTCTTGCCATTTCAAACAAGGCCTTGACTTTCATTATAACTTGTAACTGTTTGTTGGTCTCATATGTATGAAAGATAATGTTTCTCTTCATAATTTGTTGATATCCTTATAACTGATTGGATTTCTATTGTTCACAGTTGGTTTTTAGTCTATTTTCTCAGGCTTTCTACATATACAATCACGTCCTCTGCCTGCATGGTCGTTGACTTTCATCTTTGCTGTTTTTACACTTCTGTTTTTTTCTCTTGTCAACTTGCGCTATGTGCCTCTCTCCTGGGGGGGGGGGGGGGTTAGAACAGGAGGCCCAGGGGTGTGACAGCTCCAAGAGACATTTGGTGACCCCAAGCCCAAGGGAGTGACCTCGGGAGCATGATGGTGCCAGGGACTGGGGGAGGGGAAGGGGTGAGCGTTTAATGGGCACAGAGGCTCTGTCTTCAGGGGCCTCCCAGACAGGCAGTGCCCACTGGCGGCTGTGCTGCCCCGAGGGCTGAGTGCCCGGGCCGGCCCTCTGTGTCTGGGGAGGGGAGGGCCCAAAGCCCCCTCCCTCCCCGTCGGCCCACCCCAGGCTGGCCCGAGACTCCGGGTTGGCCCGATGCCACGGCTGGGCCAGGTGGGCAGGGAGATTTAAAGGCAGCATCAGGGCAGCTGAGGGAGGAGGGTGAGGATGGGGCCGGGGCGGTTGCTGCCCACGCTGGCCCTGGCACTGGTGCTGGCTGTGGGGTCCCAGCCGCAGGAGCAGATCCCCAGGGAGGTCCACAACCTCAACTGGAACAAGGTAAGTCACGGGATCCCAGTCCCCGGGGCCAGGCGCCCGGGCACCCAGAAGAAATCTTCAAAGGGCCATCCGGACAGAGCGGGCAGCACCCTGAGGCTAATAGGAGGTTCATGGGCTCCATGGCCCAAGAGCCCCAACGAGTGGGCAGAGTGGAGGGCCCAAGACAGGTGTGGCCTGAGGTCGCCTGGAGATACCAGGTGGGCAGAGGGGAGGTGGAACGAGCAGAGCATGTTCTGGAATAACGAGACCACTGGCTGGGTGGAAGGTTCCGGTGGGGTCGGCTGTGGGCGCAGGCTGAGAAGACTGTGGGAGCGTGGGTTTGCGGCAGGAACAGTCAGTGGGCAGGGTGCAGGGGCGAGCTGGAAGGGCGGGCCCCCAGGAGGACCACGCGAGAAGCCAGCTCCCACGCGATGCCCACGGCCCAGCCCTGTGCTGCCTCGGGCCGGACCAGCTGGGCACCTGCCCTCCACGGCCTGGGGTGGGTAGCCGTGGACTCTGGAGGCGGGCTGGGCCTCAGGCAAGTGTCACTCGTCCCGTGAGTTCTGGGGTCCTGGCTGGGAACTAACCTCTGTGCTTCCCCCTCCCTCTCTGCAGTTTGCAGGGTTCTGGTACATTCTTGCCATCGCCTCTAATGCCCCAGGATTCTTGCCGAGCAGAGACAAGAGGAAGCTAGGGGCGTGCATGGTGAGGGTTCACAAAACGGGCCAGCTGAAGATGGTCCTCGCCTTCAACCAGTGAGTGCGCGAGGGCGGGGTCCTGGCACGCCCTTCTCAGACCCCCGGCTGCAAAGAGCCCAGGGCGTCTCCCCTTCCCCAGGTGAGGGTCAGCCAGACCCGTGGTGGGTCTGGAAATCCCACAGGGATCCCCACAGCCAGACCCCCATCACTTCCTGCCCCTAAAGTCCAGAGGGCTGCATGGGAGAGGCCTCTGCAGCCACTGGCACTGGGCAGGCAGGGGTGTTTGGAGCGTTTCCCATACGCCGTGGGACCCCACTTCCCCCAGTCTATACTGGAAAATTCCAGAACAACTGAGCCAAGAAGGGGCTCGCTGGCTGCGAGCTCTCAGCACCCCTGCCCTGCAGGTCGCAGGGGTGCCAGTCCCACACGTTACTTCTGCGGAAAGACAGGAAGAAGGCCGTGTTCAGGAACACCCGTACGTCTGATGGCCGGGCCCGAAGGAAGACCTGGGGTGGGAGAGTCCTGGCTAAGGCCACCGAGATACTGGACGCGATGCCCCTGACCGTACTGCCCCCAGCTGCCCTTCTGCCCCCGAGAACGTGGGTGGGCGGGACAGACACCGAAGCACAAGGTGGCCAGGCTGGCTGTGGTCCCCAGGTCTTGCCTTCCCAGAGCCACACGGCGCGCGTGCGCCCAGGCTGGGCCTGGAGAGAGGGATCAGGGTGGCTCTGCGACCCCTTCCAGACCCCCACTGGGCATTGGGCACTTGGGCGGGCGGTCCAGGTGTGAGTGGCGGCTCTGTGCCCTGTGCCCCTGCAGTGAAGGGCGTGGAGGGCTTCCGCGTGCTGTGCACCGACTACAGCTCCGGCCTCGTGCACCTGCGCCTGGGCCGGGCCGGCCGCTCCTCCAAGACCCTACTGCTCTTCAGTGAGTCCGGCCGCCCCCAGCCCCCAGCCTGGGCCTCCTGGGCAGCGAGTGCGGAGGGTGCGGGCAGGGAGGGGCGCCGAGGGGGACAGAGGGGGACCGAGGAGGGTGGAGCTCAGAGGTGAGGACATTGGCAAAAGGGAGACCTCTGCCCAGGCAGCTTGGCACCGTCACAGACCAGCACAGACCGGGTGCTTCCACGCGGACACGTGGTCCTTGCAGCTCAGAGTCCAGCACGCTGCGGGCCTGGCGGGGACCCTCTGCCTGCTTTGCAGACGGCCGCCTTCTCGCTGTGCTCGTGTGCCCGGGGAGAGAGTTCTGGTCTCCTTCTTCCCCCAGGGGCACCAGTCTCATCACGAGGACCCCACACTCACGACCCCATCTGACCCTAATTACCTCCCAAGGCCCCCCCCTCCTGACCCCATCACACAGGGCTTCAACATGCAGTCCACAGGGGTCAGTCACAGCCCAGGGGGTGCAGGCTGCAGCAGGGGTGACGTGGGGCTGGGTTGGGGTGGGTGGGTAGAGCATGGGGCCCTGGACATCGGGACCACCCAGGCAGGTCTCAGAGGTGACCACAGCACGGTGAGTGGGGGAGGCCAGTGGCCACTGCAAAGGGGGCAGTCAGAAAGCAAAAGTAGCCGCCCCCCACAGGCTGACAGTGGGAGGAGGGGAGGAGAGGCAGTGGTGACAGCAAAGGCTGGATGTGGAGCCCCGAGGATGTTTTGCCTGGGGGTGGGCTGGGTGGTGTGGAAGTGACCGGGGTCGGGGAGGGGCATGACCCCACTTCCAGGCACCCCAGTGGGTGGGATGAGCAGCCCAGTTGGAGAAAGTGGGAAATGCCCCCTGAGGCTGCGGGCTGTGGGGGTCCGGTGCAGCCCCAAATGGCCGGACCTGGAAACTCTGACGTGACTCTGCTTTCCAACCGCAGGCAGACAGACCACATCCAGCTTCCCAAGTATGAAAAAATTCGTAGACACGTGTGAGATGTTGGAGCTCTCAAAGAGTGCAACCATTCTCCCGAAAGACGGTAAATACAGTTGCAAGGCTCTGGGTCCAGGACAACAGCGTCCTGGCCCCACCTGCCCATCCCACTAGAGAGCTGACTCACATGGGGAAGGAGAGATGAGAGGACGACAGTGCCACATTTTTAAAGATCTGAAGCCAACTGTGAAGGCACGCCTGCATGTGCGTCCCCATGCCCGCCTCCTGGTCCTCTACCAGCATCAGCTTGTCACCCCGGCAGGCCCTGCACAGGGAGCGAGAGGCGGTGCCCGGGGCACAGATGCTCTGTCTGATCGGGTCTCTGAGGCTGCGGCTAGAGGACCAGGGGCTGTGTGGCTCTGCCCTCTGCGGTGCCCAAGACTAGCATTTATGAAACGAGGGCGAGCCAGCACATGTCACGGGCAGAGGTGGGCTCCCTGAGAGCGGCCCCTGCCCTCTCATCGCCTCTCTCCTCTCCCACAGCCTCCTGTGCGCACACCATCCTGCCGTGAGAGGGAGCCGCCCGCCTGCTCTTTCCTTCGGGGCTTGACTTGCGGTCCCCTAGACCCCTGGAGTGTTGTTCCAGGTTGCAGGTCTCACATCCAGCTGCTTGTTGAGAAGCATTTGGTGACCCCAAAGCATTGAAGGTGTGGAACCCAGGGCCACGGCTCTAGCCCAGAGGGATATTTTATGATCATCGAGCAATGTAGGCAGGAGGGCACATGCTGATTGGGCAAGGAGATGCCAAGCCAGACCCCTTCTTCCTGTGTCCTCCAGACCACATGGCAGAAAGATGCTGCTGTCCCCCATCTGCTGTGAAATAGACCGCGATCTGGTCCAGTGTCATCCTTGCCGTGTGCCTTCTCTGTAGAGTCTATGCCACTGTTCTCTGTGTCCTTGACATCCTACACTTCCTCAGGAAGCCGTTCACTTCTTGACCAAACATTTCCAAGCACCTATCACGTGCCAGGCATGGTGCTGGCTGCTGGGGGAGAGCAGGGAGCAAATCTGCACAGTCCCCGCAGAACCGATGCCTTATCAGGAGAGGCGGACGCCGTGCAGACACCCAGGCACACGAGGACAGACTCAGAGAAACAGATCTGGAGGCAACAAGGGCAGGGCTGACTCTCTCCAGGTGAGGGAGGAGGGGTCAGGGAGAGCTTCTTGGAGGAAGCGGCATTTGAGCTAAGAAAGGGAGAGCGGGGGGAGGTAAGTAAGTTATGGTGGGGCTGGGGGAGCAGGACATCCCCGGAAGAGGAAACTACCTTTGAACCCCAGAGTGCTGTAGACGGAGGGAGGTGCGTGGACTTGGGGGCCATGCTGGAGACGGAGGGAAGCACGTGGACTCAGGGGCCATTCGGAAGGGCGACATCATGGTGGGAAAGGCAGGCGAGAGAGGTGGTTCAGTCCCAGGAGAGGGAACCCCAGAAGAGCAGGGCTGGGGCTGAGGTTGGAGGAGCTCCAGGGCCCCCTGTTGGAGTGTCTTGTAGGAGCTGGAGTTCAGAGCGGGGATCTAGGTGGCAGAGAGACACTCTGGAGTCCCTGATCTGTATTTGGTAATGGACGTCACAGCACGGATGAGATCATCTAAGGAGAAAATAACAGGATGGAATCAGTCAGCCACTACCGTGTAACAGACAACCCCAAAGCCTCTGAGCCATAAAGCAACACAAGGTCACTTAGCTCTCCCATCTGGGTGTCAGCTTGGGACCGGCTGATGTTGGTGGGTCTCTGTTGGGCAGCTCTGCTGATCTCCGCTGGGTTTGCTCTTGCAGTTTGGGTTGGAGGTGCAACCAGGAGGTGGATTGGTTGGGGCTGGCTCATCAGAGGTGGCTCTGCTCCACACGTCCCTCATCCTTTACCCGGTGGGCTAACCAAGACATGTTCATCTCACAGCAAAGACGAAGGCACAGCAGGTCAGGAAGAAACTCGAGTCCTTTAAAGACTCAGAACAGGCGCACTGTCATTTTCGCCTCGTCTCTGAGTCAAGTCACAGTGCCAAACCCAAAGGCAGGAGGCCGGGAGATGCACTTCGCTTCTCCAGTGGGAAGCCCTCGGCTAAGGGCGCGCTGCAGGAAGGGGTGACGGGCCAGCCCCCACGCACAGTCTGCACCAGCTCTCACTCTCGGCCACAATCCTTCAAGCCACCTCTGCGGGTCGTGTCTTCACCCCACCTTCCGTCTCAGCTCCCCCAAGCCTCCTCAGATCAGGGCAGCGGGCTTGAATCTGGGGTCTTGGGGTCTACATCCTTCAGCGGCGCCTCTAGATCGCACGCCTTTGAACTAAATGAGAAGTCATCGGACTCCCACATGCTCACCCGCCACGGTGGGACAGAGGGCAAATGACTTCGACACGCCCTGCATGAGAAAGAAGAACGGGGGACACAGCAGCCGCGGCCCATGGCAGTTCTGCAGTCCCGCTGGGACAACACTGTCGGGTCTCGTTACTCTGGGGGTGGGGTGTTCCCAGAAGTTTATGTTGGGGTCCTGGTCCATTGACCTCTTGGCTCTGTCCTCTGAGACCCCCTTCCTTTTCCACGTGCCCCTCACTCGCTCTGGCCATCACTGAAGGAGGTGCTGGGACCTGCACCTGATCCCTTGTGGAAATCAGAGCCTTTCTCCTCTTTGCACCACCCAGTCACCGCTTTTGCCAACACAGCTCTTTCAAGTGCTTTGTGGGTTTTCTATGTACCTGGTTCTGATTTACTCCAGGTGCTAAAAGCCACATCCACAGTTCCTTAGGAAACTGCCTCTTTCTCCAGATTTGATTATGAGAGTTTTGGGGTCACCAGCCCACTGAGGGACTGTGTCTCAAGCAGCCTAGAACCCTCTGGGACAGCCCGAAAATCTACTTGGCACACCTTAAATCTTTCAGAGGTCCTGACCGTTGACTTGCAGAGCCTCAAAATGAATTCATTTGGGAACAGCCAAAAGAATTGCAATTCAGATACACAAACTACCGTGAGCCATAAGCAAATCTGAGAACACAGGAAGGAGCTGCTTTTATAGAGAAAAGGGGCAGAGGGCGGGGCTGCTCTAAAGGAAAGTCTGCTGGGGAGAGGATCAGACCAGGGCAGCAACAGCTTCTCATTGGCTGGGCTGCAGTGTTTCTGATTGGCTAGGTTGTGGCATTTCTGATTGGCTGGGCTGCAGTGTTTCTGATTGGCTGGGCTGCTGGGTTTCTGATTGGCTGGGCTGTTGCTAGGTGGGCAGAGAAATCTTCCTTCTGTAGTAAAGTAGTTTTACTTCCTGTCCAAGATGCAAGTGTGTGTCTCTTCCTGTTCTGTGCAATTGATGTGTGTAATGGGGTATGAGAGCTCCCCCTGCAGGCCCTCCCCACCCAGTTTAGTTAAGGTTTCTTTATTAATTTCCACATGATGAAACACGTCACACGACATCCTGATTCAGTTTGTCCCCAAGGCTGGGTCTGCCTGCAGCATCTGCATTTGGTTTTGTTCCATCTGTGTTTTAATGGCCATGTCGCCACATGGGCACACTCACACACTCACACACACACACACACACACACACTCTGACTGCCCGGCGGGGGGTCAGAAGGGGAGCCTACCCTGGGGAAGTGATGGGGGAAAGAAGAAAGGGGTGGAGGAGGCTCTGCCGTGGGGCAGGGACATCCAGTCCCCTAGCCGCACGCAGGGCCCATAGCATGGGGAGGGGGAGAGATGCCAGGCTGATGGGCAGGGGGTCCCCAAGGTGCCCAGGGGGCTGCCTGGGCCAGGCCATCCCCAGAGCAGGCTGCAGAGGACAAGGTCTGGGAAGGAAGGAGGAGGGCAGGGCCAGGCCCGGGCCTGGAGGGAGGAACTGGCTGCCTACGCTGTGTGACAGCACTGCCCTAACTTAACGCTTACAAGAACATTGACCATCTCACAGCTTCTGTACCAGGATCCAGGCTCCTCAGCTAGGAGCCTCTGCCTCAAGGTCTCCCAGGAGCCTGAGGCTGTGGTCTCAACTGAGGCTCAACTGGGGTGGGGTCTGCCTCTGAGATCATTCACGGGGCATTGGCAGGATTCCATTTGGATGGGGGGGGGGGAGTCTCAGATCTTTACTGTCTGTGGGTAGTGACCTTCTGTCAGTTCTTTGAGCTGGGGCCTCATAGAGCAGCTCATAATATCTGATCTTGCTTCTCCAGAACAGTGGATCCCAGAGACAGAGGCAGAGACAGAGACAGAGACAGAGAGGAGATGCAGAGAGAGTCAGAAAGAGAGAGTCACAGAGTGCTGGGAGCCACTGTGGGGGCTGCCTCCCACCTAGGCTGAGATGAGCACCTGGACCTGAGTCTAAACAGAATAGGAGGAGCCGGGAGGTTGTACGCTGCGGGGACGATGTCTGAGTATCACTTCATTTCACCCCTCCCCGGGGGGACCAGGAACAGGCGGGAGGGGAAGTGACTCCCCAGACCCCAGAGCAGACCCAGGCCTGTGTGAGCTGCGTTCTCTGTACGCCCAGCCCTTGTGTCATCCTTGCACTGCTAGGTCTGTGCACGAGCCACATGTGACAGCAGCCCACGGGTTGACAGGCACTGCACGCACTGACAGGTCTGTACACCTGATGACGTCCTTAGGAAGCAGATGCCAGAACGACCCCCACTGTGCAGCTGGGGAGACTGGGGAGGACTGAGAGGCCCACGGCTTGTCCGGGGTGACGTCACTGGTGAGGAGGGGGACCCAGGTCTGAACCCGGCTCTGCGTCCTCAAAGCTGGGGCCCTGGTTGCACCCAGGCCTCCCCGGGGGCTGTGGGGTGGGCCGTGTTGGGGTGACTGTGTGTGGACAGGCGTGGGGTGGAGGGCGAGCAGTCAGCAGCCCAGGGGACCATGGGGACATCTTGTGTGAGGAGGAAGCATCGGTCAGGGGACCCCAGGCAGTGACCTCACAGAGCCCAACAGAACATGACACCCTGGGGACCAGGCACCCACATCCGAGAGACAGCTCCCCACAGCTCACTTAGCTGGAGACGGTGGAGTGACCAGCGTTTTTCTGTGCTGCATCCCCACGTCCCGAGGCCGCAGCCTCAGGGAAGCCCGCGATGAGAGCATCTTCCGACGGTGCAGAACTTGGGTGCCGTCTCACCCCAGACGCTTCTGGCCATTTACCCAGAGGGACCCAAAGTAACACAGGGAGGCCCAGGGCAGGCCAGTCCAGAGCAGGCCACCACTCTGATCCCACCTGGCAGCCTATGTCCCCTCTCCGTGTGTGTGTGTGTGTGTGTGTGTGTGTGGTGGGGGGAGCTTCTGGGGTGGGCCCGCCCTGAGCAGGAGCAGGCTGATGAGGGCTTGGAAACCGGGTGGGCAGGTCAAGTTTGCACCCCAGGTCAAGCCTGGGTGGGACGTGGAGTGCTGGGGTGTCACCCTTCTGCCCAGGCTTATCCCGAGCCCTCGAGATGTCTCTCTTTCATCCTGGTGGAGGTCTGTGCAGACACAGGTCTGTACTGATCTGAGAGCAGAAGGTCAGTGGGCAGAGGAAGCAGGGGCGAGGGCAGGCAGGGCTCTGATGGCTTGGGGCCGGCTGCCGGTCACTGTCTTTGCAGCGCTCCATCAAGGAGATGGGTGAGGAGCTGGTGGATGGGCTCATCCGCTCCGTCTCCCAGAGGGAGGGGCAGGTGCGCCCCACGGCTGCATCAGCAGCTCTGAAGGGAGGGCGGGCACCTGGGGCCGCTCCTGAAGGA
>NW_025793641.1:4729-9050 GCF_021613505.1 Equus quagga | reverse complement strand
GTGAGGACTAACACAGCTAATCAAAATAAGTCGGGTAGCAGGGTGCATGGTGCATAATAACTCAGTGAGTGTCAGAGGCTATTACGATTTAACCTCTGTTGTCCTGGCTGGAGTGCAGGTCCCACCCGCAGAGCCCACACCGGGATCCCAGCACCTTGGACAGTGCCTGGAGTGCAGCTGTGTGAGATAAACATCTCCCAGAGGAAGAACACATCCGTCCTACCTCACACTTGATGTTCACCTGCAGATTTGTCAGCAAATGCTGGATTTTCTCTACAAAAATAAGGTCCACAGACAGGTTATGGAATTTACTGTCAAACTTATTGATGACATCATTGGCCTGTAAAGGAATATAAGAAATAAAGGAGGGGGGCTTAATTTGGAACTTTTGGGCTTTGGAAGCAGAGGGGAAGGCTCAATTAATGGTTGGAGAGGGGGCTTGACCGGCCCATCAGACGATGAGCCAGGCGCCTGCCTTGTAGCCGGGGGCCCTGGGAGCCTGGCTGGAGGGCGGGGCCAGGCTCACTCACCTGGTCCAGGTACTCGCTCTCCATCTTCTCCATGTTGATCATGATTAAATTTTCAACAAACTCTATCCGGGCAGTTTCCTTCTCCAGTCGATGACACAGTGAGTCAATTTCTTCAGAAGAAAAGTTGCCTCCCTCTGAAAACAATCTGAAAATAATTTGGGACAAATGAAAGCCATGGATCAGACCTGAAACTTTCCACTCATCCCAAATTCTGTGGTTGACAAGGCTTTAGATTAAATGTTCAAGATCATGGTAAAATGAATGCAGGTAGTTCAAGGAAAGAAGCAGGGAAACAACCCAAATATCCATTCATGGATGAATGGATAAGCAAAATGCAGTATATACACACAATAGAATATTATTCAGCCCTAAGAATGAATGAAATGTTGACACATGCTACAACCTGGATGAACCTTGAAGACGTTATGTGAAGTGAAAGAAGACAGACACAAAAGGACAAACAGTGCATGATTCACTTATATGAGGTGCCTACAGTAGTCAAATTCATAGAGACAGAAAGCAGAATGGTGGCTTCCAGGGGCCAGGGGAGAGGAGAATGGGGAGTTAGTGTGTAAGGGGTTCAGAGTTTCAGTTCGTGAAGATGAAAAAATTGTGGAGATGGTGATGGTGATGGTAGCACAACCATGTGAATGTACTTAATGCCACTGAACTGGACACCAAAAATGATTAAAATGGACAACTTTATGTTATGTATATTTTGTCACAATAAAAAATTAAGCAGGAAACAAGACCACCCCTCAGTAGAGAAAGCCCGGATGCTGGCTCCCACCTGCAGTGCTTGATGAACTCAATGTTGGTGTAGCGGAGCTTGCCCAGGCTCTCCTCCAAGTACTGGCGGAAGCTGCGCAGGGACACCTGGATGACATCAACGTGGCTGAGCAGCTCCTGGTGCAGTGTGCTGCTGAGGGTGACCAGCCTAGGGTACATGGGAGGACAGAGGGGTAACCTGGATGTGAGCCGGCAGCCTGGGAGGCTGCTGGAGCTCCACATGCTGTGCCCGGCTGTGAGGCCACCAGGACCACTGCCCATCCTGTCTGGGTAGAAAAAGGGGCATTAGAAGGAAGTTCAAAATGCCCCTATGCACAAGACACAATGTGGAACTCTCAGTGTGCTGGATCGGAGGGCGCCCCTCTCCTCTCTGGCCTTGCCACCAAACTGGTAAGAGTCCCCGGGTCCTACTGGGTCTCCTTGGCTCCAGCACGCTTTCTCTCTCTAACTCTAACAGCAACGTGGCTCCTGTGCACTGCAAGTTTCATCTTTATATCTGAGTCCACTCTAACCAGCTGCCTCTTGTGCATCTGACTGCTGTGCAGACACCTGTGAGGGCTCCTCCCCTGTCACCTGACTGAAGCCTCTCCAGGCATCCGAGAGTCTCCATCCCATGCTGGATGGCCTCCTTGGAACCCCTTGCTCTGCCCGAGCACATCCCCACCTCCAGGTGTGCCCAGCCAGGGCTCCTTCTCTGATGGGAGAATTCTGTCCCCTCCCCACCTTCCTCCACTCCAGGCCCAGAGACCTCCTGCAGGAAGCTCCTCCTGGTTTCCCCTGATGGAAGTGCCCTTTCCCACCATGGACATTTGGGGGCACATCCTTTGCACCCCTACACTCTGAACATGTGCACCATTTTCTGTGTCTGGCTGCTCACCCACTCCCAGCCCCCAGCCTCCAGTCCCAACCCCAGCCCTCAGACCCAACTCCTATTCTCAGCCCCAGCCCCCAGTCCCAGCTTCCATTCTCAGGCCCAGCCACAGAGCCCAGACCCCAGCCCCAGCCTGCAGTCCCAACCCAAGCCCCCAGTCTCAACCCAGCCCCCAGAGGCCAGCCCCCAGCCCTAGCCCCCAGTCCCAGCGCAGCCCCCAGTCCCCAGCCCCAGCCGCCAGCCAGATGTCTCACATGGTTGGACTCTGACTCTTGTGAAGAGGTGAACTGAAAAGAGAAGGCTGATGCAGGGCCTGGAAAACCCTCCTCTTATCCCCCAGGGAGAGACCACTCCTTAGAGAGCAGCCACCTGGCGGGGATTCTAGGACCATAAGGCCGGGGTGGAGGCTCCCAGGGCCCTCACCTCTGGCTCTGTGTGGCGTTCAAGAAGACGTGCTCCATGTCGTAAATCTTGCGGCGGAAGTTTCTGCTCCTCGCGTTTTGCTCTTCTTGGAACTGCTGGAACATCAGCCTATCCTTCTTCAGCGCCTCGACCACCCCAGCACAGTGGCTGTCCAGCCGCTCTTGATGGAGCAGGAGCTCCGCTGGAAAAGGACGAGGGGAGCTGAGGCCCTCTGGGATCCCGAGTCACCTCAGGACATTCCTTCCTGGCTGTGACAGCTGCCTCTCCCAGGCCAGCCGCAGAGCAGGGGCCATGCAGGTCAAGGTCCTCATCCTGTGCCCTCACCAGGGCTTGGCCTGGGGATGGGTCCAGATCTCAGAGAGGCCAATCTGAGACTGCCCCAGGGTCTCGAAGTGCCTGGCTGTGAGGAGGGAGGTCCTTGCCTGCAGCAGACAGGAATAGAGCCTGCAAGATGGAGAGTCCTGGGGAGCAACTGGGGAGCAGGTGGGACGGGTGGAGGGTGCTGGGGAGGGAGGGGTCTTGGAAAGAGGGTCTGGGAGAAAACAACCGGCACAAAACTGGGCAGTTGGGTTTGCCCCTTTATATCAGTGGGTATTCATTTCCAATGAGCCTGAATTCCACTGGACTTCTCAGTAAAAAGAACCAGGACTGGGCTTCAGGAGCTCCATCCTAGGCCTTCAGAGCCAGCAGACAGCTCCAGAGCACCCGCCGGCCCCCCCCCCCCCCCAAACACTGACTGCAGTGGTGAAAGCGCTGTGGTCCCAGCTCTGCCAAGAATGAAGTGCGTGGCTCTGGGACAGTGTTTCTCCGGCCTCAGTTTCCACACTGTGCACTGGGCCAGAGATCCAGGGAAGGGGACGAAACCAGCCTTCAGGCGCATCTTTATTTGTATTTATATTTAACGCGCACATTTTCCAGATGAAGACAGTGAGGTTCCAAAAGTCACGCAGGTCTCCCACGGCCACGGGTCTGGGACTCTGGGCCAGGCTGTCTGACTCCACAGCTCCGTCACTGCCCCAGGCAGCGGGAGGCTGGGTGGGACCACGCGGAAGCTCTGAGAGCTCTAAAGGTCTGTGATGGAGCTCGAAGCGCGACACGTGTGAAAGCCCGACAGGGGCCATGGAAGGATCCAACTAAAAGTGTGTCCCCCATTAGGTTCCTAAGAGAGAAATGGCACCTCTTTTTGAGTGCTCTAAGCTGAAAATAAGGGCTACCACTTTTGGAGGCTGTGGCTTATACCAGGTGCTCAGGATTCCTCACTGCACCATTTCAAGGAGAGTCAATTCCCCCACAGACATTGCTTCTGCCTGTGAGGGAGGGATCAGAGAAGTCAGGTGACCTGCCGGAGTCACAGCTAGAGAGCTTGCGTCTGACAGCTGACTCCTGAGCTACAGACTGGCCTCTGGAGCATCCGCCGTGCAGGTATGGATCCAACAGATGTGTGAGTGGATCTGGGATCCACACAGCTAAAACAGGGCAATACTCTTCTTTTCAGCATCTAACACCCTCTTTTTAAAAAACAATTAAAACAATTTCAGACGAGGATTCTGAGTACTACCTTCTCTGCCAGCCTGGGAGGTGCGAACCCTCACACATGTCTTTCGTCATGTGATGACAATATGCTAAATGTTTGGTGCAAACTTTAATGAACTTGGAGCTGCGGTGGCACAGACACGAGATCTTAGGCAGGGTGGCCTCCCCAGGCAGG
>NW_025793641.1:2464-4424 GCF_021613505.1 Equus quagga | reverse complement strand
ACTCTGTATTTCCTTGTCTGGGTGGACCATCACTCATTTATCCAGACCCCTGCTGGAGCACACTGGGTGGTTTCCAATCATTTGTTACAAAGAAGGTTGCAGTGAACACCCTTGTACACATGCCAAGTGTGGAAGCACTTCTACAGGATAAATTCCCTGAAGTGGAACTGTTGAATCAAAGGCTAAAACTCATGTGCGGTTCCTGAAGATGTGGCCAAACTGCTTCCATCGCAAGGCAACTCGAACTCACATCCGCAATGAATCATAGCTCCTATTTCTCCAAAGCCTCAGAGTGTATTGTCAAACTTTTGAATCTGACAATTTTGTCATGTTATGACTGAGACTGAGTATATTTTCATGTGTTTAATAAGACTATTTAATTTCTTTTTCTGGTACTGTCCATCAATATCCTTCTCCTATTTCTCTTTTGTGTAGCTGCTTTTTTTCTTATCAATTTCTTTATATAAGAGTTCTTTAGATATTGGGAAGATGAGGTCCTTTGAATGTGATGTGAGTTGCAAATAGTTTTCCTAGTTTATCCCTTCTTTTTAAAAATTTATGTACCATTAAGATGGCTATGTATTGTTAAGATGTCAGTTGTCCACAGACTTATCTATAAATTCCATGCAATAATGATAAAAAAAAAAAAACCTCAGCAGATGTCTTCTTATGGAAACTGACAAGATGATTTCAAATTTATATAGAAATACAAAGGGCCAAGGATAATCAGGACAGTCTTGGAGAAGAAAAGTTGGTGGACTTACACTACCAGATGTTGAGACTTAGTATAAAGTGACAGTGACCAAGCAGGGTGAGGTGGTGGTGCAAGGACAGACACAGAGAGAAATAGAAAAGAGGCCCAGCAGAGCAGTAGGGAGAGGAAAGTCCTCTCAAATGGCCTGGGGTCAACTGGTTATCCACAAGGGAAAGAAATGACTCTGACTCATCTCGTGCATAAACAAAAAGAAATTCTAGGTGGATTTCACATCTATGTGGAAGTTTAAAACAATGAAGTTTGTAGTAGATAATAAGGATAATATTTTCATGACCTAGGGGCAAGAAAAGATCACTTAGATAAGATAGAAAGTATACTAACCCTAATTTAAAAAATTGATGAATAGGACCTTATTACAAATAAGAATTTCTGTTCATCAAAAGTTAACTTTAAGGGAGTAAAACAGGCAAGCACAGAGCGGGATGAACATTTTTCCATGTATTTACCTGACAAAAACCTCATACCTGGGATAGGTAACTAACTCACATAAATTAATAAGAAAAAGGGCAGACAGTCTGCAGAAAAAACATGGGCAAAGATTTGCCCAGGCATCACAGAAAGATAACCAAATGGCCAGCAAGTATATGAAAAGCTGCACAACATCATTACTCACTGAGAAAACGCAACTTAAAACCACAATGAAACACTGCTACATATACACCAGAATGGCTAAAATATAAACTGCTGACAATACCAAGTGTTGATGAGGATGTGGAGCAACTGGAACTCTCACGCACTGTTGTAAACTGTTCAAACAAAACCACTTTTGGAAACTCTTTGGTAGAATCTTTTGGTTGTATCTCCTCAAGATGGACACACATATAATTCTATGTCCCAACAATTCCACTCCTAGTTATACATCTAACTAACAGAAATGTACTAATAGAAATGTATACATATGTTTGCCAAAGAACTTGTCCAAGAAAGTTCAGAGCAGCATTGTTGGCATATTCCCAGAGGGGAAACAACCCGAATGTGCATCAGTAGTAGAATGCATAAATAAAGTGGGCTGTATTTTCTCTAATGAAATACTATACAGAAATAAAAATGAGCTACAGCCACATTTAAAAATATAAATGAATCTTACAAATATAATGAAAGATGCCTGACATAAAAGAGCACATTCTGTCCTATTGCATTTAAATAAAGTTCAAAAACAAGCAAAACTAACTCAGAAGTTAGAAT
>NW_025793641.1:0-1737 GCF_021613505.1 Equus quagga | reverse complement strand
AAGCACAAAGGCCCAGAAACTTGGGAGTTAGGGGAGGTAAATTCTCAGTGGTAGAATTATGGGTCATTTCTATATTCTTCATTGTACTCTTTTCAATTTTAATTTTCTGCAATAAATGTGTCACATAATCAGAGCTGAATACCATACTGATATATTCATACCTATGATTTATATCTATATAATTAAAAGAAAAAAAAGAAGAACCCCTAAAATTACAGGTGTGCCAGGATGTGGAACCCAGAAACATCTTGCAGGGAAAACATTATTTCTTATGCATGAGGCCTAACTCAGCAAGGCATCCTGGGACAGGCGGAGGGGGGTCACTGTGACTGAAAATAATCCCTGGACATTTGTTCTTTTTTATGGTGCATCTCATCTCTACCCTCAGTTACCTACAGGCTTTCTTTCTCCAGCTGAAACGAGTCCAATCTTTTGTTGCAATGTTTCACCTTGTTAATAAAACACAGGATAAGAGCACGCATATAGAAAAGGCTTCCACTCACTGTTTCTTAATTTCTGAAACCAGCCTGGATGGAATGATCACTTGTTCCAGGAACTTGGCATTGGAAGTGTCGTTGATGAGAACGGCAGAAAGATTGGACTGGGGCCTCTTGCAGCTCTCTTCTTCTTGTTCCAGGGGTAGGAAGACAAAATAAGTGTTTCCACTGGAGGTTGTGAAGGACTCCATGTTCTCATGGGAGACCTCCCCCAGACTCTCTTCCCGGGCTTCAGCCTGAGCAGAAAATAAGACTTTACACTTGACATCATCAAACAGACCCGGGGATCCCAACCACAGGTTCCTTGACATCAGAGGTTGTAAACCTGTGGGCCAAATCTTGCCTAAAACTGTTTTTTGCCCATATTGTGCTTTTAAATTAGAAAATTTTAAACTGGGATTTCTGGTTTCTCTTAAAAATCAGAAAATCTGGTAATTCTGAGCCTACATTCCCACATGGCATTGTTGGCTGGAACTGAGTAACAGCTGCACAGTTTCCATACACTGAATGTTGGTGTCTCTCCAAAATCCATATCCCCAGTGTGTTGGTATTTAGAGGCGCGGCCTTTTCTAGGCAATTAGGTCATAAGGCAGAGCCCTTAGGAACGGGATTAGTGCTCTTACAAAAGGGACCCAGGGGATGGCCTGGAATCCATATTCAAGGTCAGAGGCTGCCTACTCAGAGGCAGGCGGTCTATGAACTAGGAAGTGGGCCCTCACCAGGTGCTGAATCTGCTGGCACCCTGATCTCGGACTTCCCAGCCTCCAGAACCATGACAAGTAAATTTCTGTTGTTTGTGAGCCACCCGGTCTGTGGCATTTTGTTGCAGCAGCCCAAACGGACCAAGACAACATCTGCACCACTTGTCACTGTTTTACACTTGGTCCCCAGTCCTCTTTTCTGTCATGTGCCTGTGGGCACTTGAGTTGGTGGCAGAGAAGTCTCCCATGTCAGTTCTTCCACAGCAATACAGGGAAAGGGACTTTTGCAATTCATGAGTGTGGAATTCAAGCTACTGTTCTGTGGGTTTGTGTTTTGAGGACAAGATTTATTAATACACGAGTCACTTCCCTGCCTTCTAAGGAGAGCTCATAAATGGATCTTTTGTGTCACACAACCCGAGAATGGGCAGAGAGAAGGAACGGAGAGGCTGAGTTGATCCATACAATAAAGACGAGCTGGGAAAGAGCGTGGACCAGGAAGGACAAGGAAGGCCACACAGCTGGGGGATGACTTCAGA
>NW_025793640.1:2589-14948 GCF_021613505.1 Equus quagga | reverse complement strand
GAGGGAAGAGATGGTCCAAAGACTATTGTTAGGAAAGCAAAATTAGTTGTGTCAAAAAAGGCCAATGATAGAGAAAATCACTTGAAGTGATCATTATTTTGGAAGTCTTTACTCTCCCTTAAAACCAAAGGTATGGAATTGTGCTGTACTTTGCCAGTTCATCCCCCATAGGGGTACTGTCACCGTACAGTGCCAGCAGCAATATAAGAGCTACCTGTTTGTGACAGCCTTGTCAGCAGTCAAGCTTTTAGTTTTTGTCACTCTGATAAGTGAGAATTAGTGTCTTATAGTAACGCTGTTTTGCCTTTTTTAATGAAGAATGAAGTTGGACATCTCTCTACATTTGCAGATCTTTTCTTGTGAATACTGACAACATTCTGTGTCCACTTTCTATTGGATTGTATCTTTTCTGAATGAGTTTTTGAGTTTTTTACTAATGTTTAATAAAACTAGCCCCTTTTCAGGGAGTTTCAAGTAGAATACTCACAGCGTAGTTGTGTAGTGTTCTTTTATTTGTTTTAATCTTTTAAGATTTGACTACAAGCACCTGCTAGTGCATCAGGCTCTGTTCTAGGCAGAGTGTAAGTGTGGTGACCAAGATGGACTAAAATCTGTTTCCCATGAAACTTTCATTTTATAGAGCAAGATGGACAATAAAGACAAGTAAGAAAACCGCATATTCTGTTAAAAAGCAGTAAGTGCTAGAGAGACACACAAATCAAGGAGTGGAGATAAGGAATATGACAGGGAAGCGGTATAAATCTAAGCAGGGAAGTCAGGGCAGGCCTCACTGAAGAGGGCACATTTGGACAAAGATCTGGAGGAGATGAATTATACAGATGGGGGAGAAGAGCGTTACAGGTAGAGAAAAGAATTTACAGAAGTGCCGAGGCTGAAGTGTGCCTGGGATTGTTGAGGACGAGTAAGAAAGCCAGTGTGTGTGGACGAGAGTGAGCAATAGGGAATGGAGCAGGAGATGAGAACAGAACAGAGAGGACGAAGATGATGGCAGTGATAGAGCCTTGATCATTTAGGGCCTGTGGACCAAGCAAGTCCGATGGAAGCCCTCCATATTCTGGTCTCTACAATAGCCCTTGTCCTCTTGGAAGTAAAGCCCAAGTGTAAGCTTTGCAGCAACTGGCAGGAGCCTAATCACAACCTCTGCAGAAATCAGCCAGAGAAAACAAACACTCAGGCCTACAGCAGCCAGCCCTGAGGCCAAACTACAACTTCTCCAACCGTCTGCCCCAGAAGCCTTCTGTAAATCAGCAGCGTTGGCCCAAACAGACTAACCACAACCTCTGCAGAAAGCAGCCGGGAGGTCAAACTATAAGGTTTGTTGTCAGCTGACCCAGGGAGCCTAACCAAAGCCTCTGCAGCAATCTGCCCAAAGAGCCTAAACACAACCCTGTGGCAATCAGCCAGAAAGCCTCACCTCTGGAGCAACCAGCTCAGCGAAACCAAACCACAAGCTGTGCAGCGTCGATCCAGGAAACCTAACCACAACCGATGTATCGGGCAGCCTAGGAGGCCAAACTAGTCTCTGAGTCGCAGCAGGTGCCCCCGCCACGAGAGAGGTTATGCTAACATAACTGATCACTACAGCTGGTCAGCATAACCTCTGTAGTAATCAGAGGGTGTGCTAAGCATGTCATTTTACTCTGATGCTTTGACATCTTGGGGCCTTGCTGACGCACTGAAAGGGAGTGCCTCTCCTGCAGTTAGCTAATTCCTAGAGGTAGCAAACAGCTCCCCTGGGAGCACACCTTCCAAATAGAAACCAGCCAATCTGTAGGCCGTGTCCTAACCACTCCCTTAATTGCACTCCCACGCAGGGGCCACTGCATTCCTGCCCAGGGCCAGGCACTAAACGACTAGGGACAAGTCCCTATGCTTCCAAGCCTGCTGAAATTATCCAAACTAGCCAATTCTCCGCCTTCTTACCCTTCCTCACCAGTTCTTCCCATGGAAACCACAATAAAATCTCTTGCCCATGGTTTCTGCTCACTCCCTCAGTCTCCCAGCTGAGCTTAGTGCTTCTCCATGTGGCCCTGTGTGGCATGGAGTTCCCCCCGCCTTGGGAACTCTGAGTTGAAGAGAAACTACTTTTCAACATCAGTTATCTCCTGGTCTCTCAATGTCACCATATCTGAATAATAATGAAAGCTATATTTCAAAACAATTGGCACAAGAAGCAGAGCGGTTTGACCTCAGGTTGCAGTATGCCACTAGACTGCTTTTGACTTACCACCTGGTTCCACCAGACAGCAGCGGTCACCTCGGAAGGTACCCTTGCCTCCCAGAACATGCTTTGTGTAACTGCCATTTGTGCATTTACCAGATGTTTCCGTGGGTTCCCAGACTAAATTTGGAACTCAAAACCAGAGTCCACCTGAGTTCCAGTCTGAGCTGGATGATTTGCCTAGATTCTGGATGACGCTCCCAAGGGCTCTCCTTGTTTCAGTTGACCAGCTAAGGTTACAAAAGGCTCCTCTGAAGAAAGTAAGGTGTGGCTTCCCTCCCAAACCCTTGAATGGGCCTGATCAGTTGGCAGGCAGCACTGATAAGTGATGAAGCAAACTGGACTGCTATTTTCCCATACATTTAAGCCTGCACACGGAGGAGAGAGAGAGTGCCCTTCAGGGACACAGATGTGCTGCAAGCTACAAATAGAGTCAGTGTGAAGGCATCCACCTCAGGGACCAGGGCACCCTCCAAAAGGGGCTGAAGTAAATTCTTGTGTGGTTGCTTGCCTTGCTGCAGTCACAGTTTGTCCCATGACCCAGTGGGGAACATGGGATCCCACCCTTGGAGACAAGTGCTGCAAAGCTTAATGAAAAAGGAAAGGGGCAGAGGAAACTTTCTCTCTTCCCCACTTATGACCCCTGAGGAGGTTGTGCAATTGAGTTAGAAATGGAAAACACCCAGATCAGGCACATGGCCCTTAAAGGAGCATCACTGCATACCAGAACCCTATTCTCAAAACCCAGAGCCTCAAATATCCTGAGAAGGGCACTGTCACTCTGCTGGAAGTGGATGCAGACCCATCAAGGTCAACCGGGACATCCTGGGGAAGAAGACCACTGCCTATGAACAGGACCAGTAGGTTCACCAAGAGATACAAGCCATCCTAACAGATTTTCCTTAAGACAAAAAAAAAAGTAGAAGAAAGCGCCTAATACTGAGGCAGACAAACGGACTCCTCCCTCCCATCCACTTTTTCCTTTTACCAGCCAGAGACAGAAAAACCTCAACACCTGGGAACGAGGGGGCTAAAAGCCTAAAACAAAATTGTAAAAAGGGAAAAAAGAGAGGGAAAAAAACAACCCTAGATACAAGGAGGGAAAACAAAAGGTAAATAAATAAATAACGTATATGAGTATATTTTATGTATTTCATATAAACGTGATACCGAACACAAACACAGGTTCATTACCTGAGGCAACAGAGAGCCAACAAACCCCAAACGTCAGGCTTGTATCAAGGAAAGAGGCAAGGCACCCTGGCCTCCTGGCACATGCTTTGTGTACCTGCTGTTTGAGGCTTTATGGTCAAAAAGCTGCTGGATGAGCAGACGGGAGTTAAGACTCCACTCCTCCTCCTTGAAGGGAAAAGTTAGGGGTTTTTATCTGGGTTTTTAATTTTTCAATTTTTAATTTTAAATTTTTTTTTTGAGGAAGATTAGCCCTGGGCTAACTACTGCCAATCCTCCTCTTTTTGCTGAGGAAGACCGGCCCTGAGCTAACACCCATGCTCATCTTCCTCTACTTTATACGTTGCACACCTGCCACAGCATGGCTTTTGCCAAGTGGTGCCGTTTCTGCACGCTGGATCCGAACTGGCGAACCCCGGGCCGCCGAGAAGCGGAATGTTCAAATTTAACCACTGTGCCACCTTATCTGGGGTTTTAGGCGGGGGCGGGGGAATATGTGCTGGGGCTTTGGTAGGGGACTGGGAGCATGTAGGCTTGCTGGCTGACCTCTTCAGCCTCTATTTAGTCTTGGAGATTGAATCTCTTTTTTCCTTCACCGTCTGGACTTTTCAGGTTAGTTTTCATCCTCAGCCTGTGTGTTTGGCTTCGTGAGGCCGAATCTCCTTTGTTCTTGATGTCTGGACCTTGACTTCCTGGGACAAACAGCTCACTCATAAAGTAAGGAGGGATAGAAAGACCTGGTTCGTTTTCAACATCGTTTAATTATGCGGAGTATGCCCAGCTGCAGTTAGCAAAGCTTATCACAAATTTTTTCTTTTACTCATTCGTTCTCAGTTTCAAATGTATAGTAAATTATGTATATAACTAAATTAAAGCAAAAAACCATAGTTTGACCAAATCAGAAATCCAAAATTACGTACTGGAATTTATATAGTAAATATTTATGTAGTAAATATTGTATAATAATTCTATGTATAGAAATTCTATATACATCCATGTGCCACTTTACGATGGAGATACGTACTGAGAAACACATCATAAGGCAGTTTCCTCGTTGTGTGAACGTGATAGAGTGTGCTTACACAAACCTGGATGGTATAGCCCACTACACACTGAGGATTTCTGGAACTGGCCTTCCTATGGTGCACCTAATTATATGACTAATCACCATATGCAGTCCCTCAATGACTGAAATCTTATGTGATGCATGACTGTACTGAAAGAATTTATGTAAGAAAGGGTCCTTTTATGACTCTACAGCATGGGTTCTAAATTAACATTGGCATTTACTACAATGCACCAAATAATGAAACTTCCTGGACTTAATCAATACAGTCAATGAGACCTACAGTCCATCAAGCTTGGCTATTATAAGCCCTGCAGCCCAAGAAAAGGAGCCCATAGTAATTGACCAAATTAGAGGGCCTGCCTACTGGCTAATGCTGGAGCTCCAAAGTCAGCCTCATTGTAATACCATAGAGCCATAAAAACAAGACATACCTCAACTCAAGTGAGCACACACTTGAAAATGATACTCCAGTCCCACATCCCAGACAACATCACCTTGGCCCAGGAACCTACCACGGGAGATGACATCACGTCAGACAGGATTGCCCCAGCCCCAGCCCTTACTGTGAGATGTGACGTCATCACCCCAAAAGCTCTGAATGTGATGTCAAACTCTCACAGGGCCAGTTGTATTAAGCGTGGCCTTTTATTTGCCTGTGCTTTGACATCTGGGGGTCTTGCTGACACCAGAAGAGACTACCCTTTCCACAGTTAGCTACTTCTGAGAGATACCAAAGAGCTTGCCCAGGGACACCCCTTTCAAATGCAAGCCAACCAATCTGAAGTCCTATCCCAACCACCCCCTTTTATTGGGCTCTAACGCTCAGGCCACTATCCACTTACCCTGATCACCCGTGGCCTAAGTACCTGACAAGTGGACACAGCTCCTGTACCCTAGCCAGCCTAAACTGCTGACTGTTACTAGACAAACTAGCCAGCCTAAGCCTGCTGCCTCCGTCTTGCCTGTTCCTTCCTGCAAAAAACACAAAATAGGCTCTTGCCCACATTCTTGCTTGCCCCTTCTGCCTCTTGCCCAACTCTGGTGCTTGCCTGTGTGGCTCCTCCCTGTGCAGCAAGCAGCCTTCCTGGCCCAACAACAAACTCATCAGCAGCCAGGCCCTAAAGCTCATAACATCCTTACCAGTAATCTGCCCAGGAAGCAAACCAAACCTCTATAGCAAACACAGCAGGAAGCCTACAAAACTGTCTGCAGTATGCAACCCAGGAAGGAAAACCACAACTCCTGCAGCTTTGTGCCTGGAAGCCTAAAGGCTCTCTTGGCAGCAAGGGGCCCAGGAAGCATAACCATTATCTTTGCAGCCACAAGCCATGAAGGCCAAACCACAACTACTACAAAATTCAGCCTGGAAGGCCTGAAAGCAAACTCTTTAGCACTTGGCCCAGGAAGCCCTACTGCAATCTCCGCAGCAACAAGCCTGCAAGTCTCACCACAACCTCTGCTGCACCCAGTGTGAAAGCGAAAACCAATCTCTGCAGCAATCCTCCAGGGAAGCCTAATCACATCTCTACAGCAGTCAACACAGGAAGTCTAACCACATCTCTGCAGCATTCAGACAGAAAGCCTAACCACAACCTCTGCATTTGGCCAAGAAGCCTCACCACTCCTTCTACAGCAGTCTGCTCAGGAATCCTGAACACAACTGTGATGGTTAACTTACGTATCACCTTGCCTAGGCTTTGATGCGCAGTTGTAGTTCCCACACCAGACGTTGCTTTGAAGGCATTTTTAATGTGACGAACACTTAAATCAGTTGACTTAAGTAACGCAGTTATCTTCCTTAGAATCGATGGCCTCATCCGGTCTGTTGATGGCCTTGAGAGCAAACACAGAGGTTTCTGCTCCCAAAAGCAATTCTACCTCAAGACTGCAACCTGGAAACCCAGCCTGAGCCTCCAGGCTGCAGATTTCTGACTCAAGACTGTGACACCAACTCTTCCCTGAATTTCTAGCCTGCTGACTTGCTCTACAGATTGAAGGTGGGGGTCACTGAACTCCTAAGTTCGGCTGAGTCTTCTTTGCCTGTAGAAGCTGCCACGCCTCATGTGTCTGCCATTAACCCTGCTTTGCCTGAGGAAGCAGGCCTCCCCTGAGGTGGTTACTACATCCCCTGAGGCAGTTGCCATGCCAGTGTGTCTGCCATTAACCCTGCTTTTCCTGAGGAAGCAGGCCTCCCCCAATTCCTCTGGTGGCCTCCCCTTAGGCAGCTGCCATGTCCCCTGAGGCAGTTGCCACAAAGCTGCCACGCCACATGTGTCTGTGATCGATTAACCCTGCTTTGCCTGAGCAAGCAGGCCTCCCCTGAGGCAGTTGCCATGCAGGCCAATGCAGATTCTCCTCAGAACCCACGCCTTCACTCCTCTTTGCTTTCAGAGTAAAACTGGTCTCAATTCCCAGGAGGTCCCTGAAGGTGAGGTAGGAAGGGTGGCCCATGAGGAGGGGAGCTACTCTCCAAAAGAACTACATAGTTTTCCCATTAGAACAGACAGAAACCCTGGGCAGTATGTGTGCAAACGGATATTAAGAGTGTGAGATAAAGGTAAAAGGAAGTGACGTTGGATTGGACAGAATTTATTGCTGTGTGCTAACTCTTAAGAGATTCTGGACTTAATGTTGCAACTCAGGGAGTCAGAAAGGTCTCTGGTTGGTGGCTGAAACATGGACTGAACTGTGACCTACACTAAATGAAGCTGAATGGCAGACCTGCATGGCTATGCCAGATTTGCACAGAGGCACAAACGCTTAGGGAGACTGGGGTGTCACCATGACTTCATCACTTAAGACCTCCCCACCCACCCCAGGAGGGGACAGAAGGAACACTTTCACCATGACTGTGAGAAATAAGTTTGTGAGGGCAACCCTGGCATCCTTGAAGAGTCTCATTGCTCTTCTCTGTACAGTGAGAGCCACTCTCTCACTGTGAGAACCACAGTCACTGAACTGCGAAACCTAAGGCAATGGCGGTGAGTGGATCTGGGGTGACAGGGGCCGAATGGTGGAACCCAACCACCAAAGGCAAGGTGGGTGCAGTTACTATAATGGGCCTCAGAGTCAAAAGAGCAATCAGATTAATCTGGCTTGCAGAGATTCATGGTGGCACTGGTTAATTGATCACAGTGTTCCTAGAAATGAAAAAGGCAGCCTACTAAATTCGTGTTTGATCTGTAGAAGCAGAAGAGTCAGGGGTGGAGTGAACAAAAGTCCAAACTGTGTCACAAAAACAGAGAGAGTTATGTAAATAAAGCTCCCAGGGTTATGGAAAAACCTAAAGATATTTGTCTCCCTGGTGAATGTTTGCCAAAGGCTGGCCTCAGCAGAGGATAGCTTTAATAATCTGCTGGATAAGATGACACATTCTGTGGATACAGGTGGCCTCTTTCCCCAGCCGCCCCTGTCATAGCCCAGTGAGCTCACGAACAAAGTGGCCACAGTGGCCAGGATGGAGCTGTGCCTGGGCTCAGCAACAGGGACGACACTCACCAAGACTGAGCTGGTTATGGAAACCACTGGGTGCCCACTTTGCCAGCAGCAGGGACCAACACTGAACCCCCGATATGGCACGATTTGTTGGAGTGACGGCAGACTGATTACGTTCGATCACTTCCATCAAAAAGGAGCAGCATTTTGCCCTTACTGGACTAGACACTCTGGTAATGGATTTGCCTTCCCTGCTCTTCTTCTCCTGCCAGACTACCATTTGTTGCCGGGAGCCGTGTAACCGATGCCTATACAGCTGTCTGACAGGCTCTGTCTGGGCTGAGAAGGGCCGAGGGGCACAGGGACCCCCCCTCTGTGAAGAATGGCCGGCCGACCCCCCTGATATTTTCTGAGTTGTGTGCATGCTTTCTATCAAGGTTATGACTATACTTGTTTCTGCTTTTTATTCTTGAAGATAGATAGTTTAGCTTAGCTTTTCAGCCCTTTATCTTACTAAATGATATTTTCTCCAGGCAGTGTGCTCCAGGGACTATTAGCCTTTCCTCTTGAAAGACAAAGGGATGCTTTCACCCCCTAAGGGGTGCGGGAATGTAAAGATGTTTAACTACCAGCTGAGAACACAAATAGCCCTGGGGATAAGATACCCTGCAGTTGCCTTTTGTTCCCATTAACCATCTACATTAATGGCCTAAATGATTGAGGGAGGCAGGGGTGGCTCCCGCAGGATGTAAACAGACTGAATGCTGTCCTGTCCTGAGGTCTGGACCTTCTGTCTTTGATTTAACTTTACCATGAATTACAACAGATGTCAAGGTACCTATCTCTTTTAGCTTAGAGACAACAAACAATAGTTAATTGTGGAGAAGACGCTCATTAACCTTATGCTCTATAGAATAGAATGCTAATAAATATTCTTGTGCTCATTTTTTACTTCCTTATCTCTCTGAGAATATTTGTAGAGCTATTTCTGTACTAATCCTGAAAAACATAAAAACGACATTTGTGCACAGTAAAGTTAGACTTGATTACACCAACCCAAGTCTCATGTCTCTTCCCTCATTGCGCCGACTCCATCCCTCCCTCAGGAACCTGGACTCAGCTGGAGCAGGACTCCGGCAATTTGCGGACTTACAGATTGCCTTATTCTCTGTTGTGGCGTTCCACATACCGTTGCTTCCGATCAAGGAACTCGCTATGAGCAAAAGAAGTGTGCAGTGGCCCGTGCTGGTGGAATTCACTGGTCGTCCCAAATTCTGCTCCATCCTGAAGCAGCTGGCTTGAGGGAGTGGTGGAATGGCCTTTTGAGGACTCAGTTACTGTGCCAGCTGGGTGGCAATACCTGTCAGGGCTGGGGCAGAGGTCTCCAGGAGGCTGGATCTGTGCTGAAAAATCATGCAATACCTATTTCTGTTTCTCCCACGGTCAGGATTCACAGGTCCAGGAGTCAAGGGGGTGGCAGCACTCTATAACCCCTGCTAACCTAATGGTAAGATCTTTGCTTTCTGTCCCCATGACCTTATGCTCTGCTGGCCTACAGGGTGTACTTCCCAAGTGAGGAATGCTTCCCCCTGGAGACACAACATGGTGTCACTGAACTAGGAGGTAAGACTGCTACCCGGCCACTTTGGGCGCCTCATGCCTCTGAATCAACAGGCAAAGAAGGGAGTTCCTATGCTGGCTGTGGCGACTGATCCTGCATGTCAAACGGACATTGGACTAGAGCACGGTACTTAGTAGTCTCTTCTTACTACCACGCCTTGTGATTAAAGTCAATGGAAATCTAAAACTCAATTAAAGAATCAAGGTTTGAGGCACCCCACCAAGTAAAGAACCATGACCAGCTGAGGTGCTTATGGAGGGCAAAGGGAAAATGGGAGAGGTAGTGGAAGAAGGTAGTTGTAAATACTAGCTACAACCACGTTTTATCAGTTACAGAAACGAGTCTCAAATATTGCACAAGCGTTTCTTCTTTCTTTCGTTATATGGGTGCGTATGTGTATAAAGGAAACTTCTTTGGTTTCTTCCCTCGCTTATTCCCTCATACAAGATGAGATGAGATGTGTTAACTTTACATCACAACATTTCTGTTAGAGGATATCAAGAAGGAGAGTTGACATCACCCAAAGTGTTTGCATCCTCTTCTAGGGAAAAGATTAGTGCCCTTTCTCCTGTATGCAGGATACTTGTATCTTGTTGAGTGGGAGTGTAATTGTGGTGTTGTCTTTATTTGGAGATTGGTATGATTTAAGGAGGTGTGCACAGGTGGCAAGTTGATGCGGGCTGGGGGCCCGTGATTGTTACTTTCATGTGTCAGTTTGGCTAGACTCCTATCAAACACCAGGGTAGATATTGCTGTGAAGTTATACTTTAGTTACTATTTACAGTTCAGTAGACTTTGAATAAAGCTCTTATCTCCCATAATGTGGGTGGGTCTTATCAAATCAAGTGAAGGCCTTAAGGACAAGGACTGAGCTTTTCCAAAAACCAGGCAACTCTGCCTCAGACCACAGTATAGAAACCCTGCCTGGGTTTCCGGTGGGGAGATTTCAGACTCAGGACTGCAAAATCCCTGAATTTCCAGCCTACCAGCCTGCTCTACAGATTTCAGACCTGGCACCTCCCGCAATCACATGAGACAATGTCTTACAACTAATACAAATTGCCCTGCCCTACTCTGTCCTATTTGTTTTTCTGTAGAGCCTTGACGGATCCAACATCCTTTCCGCGGTCACCCCAGGAAGCCTAACCAAAACGTCCACGAACTAACCAAACCGCTGTAACATCCAGGCAGCAAGCTTAATTACAGCTGTGCAGCAACCAACTGACAAGGGCAAACCATAACCTCCACAGCAATCCATCTAAAAGCCAAACCACAGCTTCTGCAGCAACCATGGAGAAGCTTGCCAAAAAGAGCCAGGTAGCCTAACAACAATGTTTGGGGCAATAGGTAAGGAAGCCTAACCAAAACTTCTGCAGCAACCAGACGGGAAGCCAAATGCTTCCAAAGGAAGCATCCCAGGAAGAATAACTGAAAGCTCTGTGCCAACAAGCCCTGGAAATCCAATCACACCTTATTCAGAAAGGATCTCAGGAAGTCTAATGATAACGATAATGGCCATCTGCCTAGGAAGTCAAAGAGCAACCTCTGCAGCAGTAAGCCTGGAAGCATGTTCACAGCATTAGCAGCAACCAGCCAGGGGGCCTGACAAAACCTAGTGGGGCAGCCATCCAGGAAGACATGACCATCCCTGCAGTACCATACAGAAAGCCTAAGTACCACCTCTACTGCAATCAGCTAAGGAAGCCTAATCAGAATCTCCAAGGCAACAAACCCAGGAAGTCTAGTCACAACCTCTCAACAACCAGCCATCGAATGAATCACGATTTCTACTGCAACCATCGAGGCTGCCAAAGCACAATCTCTGCAGCAACCGACGCAGGAAAGCTAACCACAAAATTTACTGCGACAGGCCTGTGATGGTTAATTTAAAGTGTCAACTTGACTGGGCCACGGGTGCCCTGGTCTTCAGTCAAACATTATCCGCCATGCGTCTGTGCAGATGTGTCTGGATGAGATTAGCGCTTGAATTGGCAGACTGAGTACTGCAGATCACCCTTCCCAATGTGGGTGGGCCTCATCCAATCAGTCGAAGGCCAGAATTGGACAAAATGTCTGACCCACTTGCAAATATGAGGGAACACCTCCTGTTTGACTGCATGAGCTGAGACTGGTTTTTTCTTGCCTTCCGACCCAAGCTGAAAAACAGGCTCTTCTTGGGTCTTGAGTCAGCTGCTGTTCAACTGGCACTACACAGTGGGCCGCTCCAGATCTCCATATTGCTGACTGCAGATCTTGGGGCTTCTCAGCCTCCGTCATCACGTGAGCCAATTTCTTATAATAAGTGTATATATCTCTTTCCCTACCTTTCTAATTATGGATCTGCCTGTCTACCCATGTATCCATCCTATTGGTGCTCTTTCCCTGCAGAACCCTGACACAGGCCCGAGTAGCCACATGCATCCACTGCAGCAGTAAACCCAGGAAGTCCTACCACCACTTCTATAGCAACCAGCTGGATGGCTAAGCACAGCATCAGTGGCACTCAACCCAGGGAGAGTAACCACACCTCCACAACAACTAGGCAGGAGTCCTGACCACAGCATTTGGAACAACCATTCAGGAAGCATGACCACAGCCTCTGCAGCAACTGTCTCAGGAGGTCGAACAAAACCTCTAGAGTAATCGATAGGAAGCCTACAGCCCAGGACGACCAACCGTACCTTCTGCAGCAACCAGCCATGAAGCTAAACCACACTGGTGCAGCACCATTCCAGAAAACCAGTCTCCAACCTTGACAGCAACCAGCGCAGGGAGCCTAGCCACAAACTGCACAGCAATGA
>NW_025793640.1:0-1210 GCF_021613505.1 Equus quagga | reverse complement strand
CAGTTAGTCCATCTCCAGCTTGCTCACGCCAGCCACGTGGAGGCTTCTATTCTGTTCACACACACTCGTGGTTATGGTGGCGGACTCCCGTGCTATCACAAGGTCTGAATAAACAGCCTCTGTCTGTTCTTGTTTAGTGATCTCTGTCTATATACACAGGCCAGAGGGAAGCTGCAGAGGCAGTTACAATGTGAACCACACGAGGTGGGTGTCTAAGCCAGTGGGGCCTGCTGCGGAGGACAGGGAGCCTATGTGGGGCATTCTGGGGCTGGGGTCTTAAGGCCTCTCTTTTCAGTTTCCTCCACAGGTTAAACAATAGAAAGGAGATTAGCATTTTACAGGGCTCTCATGAGAATAAACAGGAACCACACAGAGAAGCGTCTTTGGGAGTTCCAAACATTCACATAAGGCTCAGGAAATAGTAAGAATGTGAGCTCTAGGGTCCTGCTGCCCAGGTTCTAACCTGAACTCCACTCAGCTACTCACTGGCTGTGGGACCTGGGGCAAGTCGCTTCACTCCTGGGGGGCTTGTTTCTTTACATGCAGGATAGGGATACCAAGCGTACCTTCCCTGCAGGGCTGCTATAAGGGTCAAATCACACCTGGCCTGCCATGTGCTGAATCCTCAACTAATGTCAGCAATCAGTTTCTGTCTGCCCCTGAATAGGGCTGGCAGGCCCAACTGGAAGAGTCGATGGAAGTGCTGATGCAGAGACTCACCAGGCCCAGTGCCATGGATTGCTGGTGGCATAGACGATGTGTGGTTTTTACCACCCTGAGGGAAAAGACGTTCCCATGGGATTTTCATTCTCATTCTTCCCCCACCCATTTTTTTCAGAAGCATCCACTCTCAACACTGACCTAGCCACAGACGCTCTTCCTTCGCTGCTTGATGACAGCCTCCCTACCCTGTTTTGCTTTATGTTATTCTCTCCCTCCCATCTTCCTCCTTTTCCGCCTGTTTCCTTATCATACACACTTCCCATAATGAGCCACATTAAAAGCCCAGGAGGGCCCCTAGAATAACGTCCTTTATAGCCCGCGTGATTCTCATCCTTCTTACCCTATCGACCTCTGTGAATTCGGTGCTCAGCTCTCCTCTGAAATCTGTTGGGCGCCCATGTTTCAGCAGAGAAAAATCTTGCCACTATATTCTTCCTCCATTATCAGCCAGGCCGATCTATACACAATCATTCCACAAGACTGAGAA
>NW_025793639.1:0-4419 GCF_021613505.1 Equus quagga | reverse complement strand
GTTGAGGCAGTGGGTGGAGCTGTGGCAGGGATTGTGCCCCGAGGCACATTCATTCACATCTGAGGACAAAGCCAGAGGGTCAGGCCCTGCCCTCCACTCACTGCACCCCGCTCACTGCCCGGCACTAGGACCCCAGCATTATTGCACATGCCACCACCTGGTGAACTTCACCTTCACCCTCAAAGCACCTTATGGTGGCCTCCCTGCAACGTGGCCTTGCAGGGACCACTGGCCCCAATTTACAGGCAGGGAAACCAGGAGGGAAACTGAGTCATGGGGGCTGGACTTTTTGACCAAGGAATATTGCCGGCTCCATCCCAGGCCCTGGTCCAGGTTCCCCTTCTGGAAAATGGAAGTGACAGCTTCCTCTGCTCCCATGTGACAGACGAGGAAGGGGCAAAGTCTGGGGGTGCTCTCAGGGGCAGGGGAATCCACAGGGGACCCAGGCCCAGTGGCCCGGTCACCTCCCTGCTCTGTGGGGGACCTGCAGGGAGGTGAGGCCCTGGGCAGGCTCAGCAGGTGTCAGCGTCTCAAGGCCTGAGGATCAGCTCCTCCTTGGGCTGCAGGACCCGCCTCAGCTCCTTCCCAGCCCATCCAGCCTCGGGGTCTCCCCGGGGCTCTACCTGTGCACAGATTCGGGTCCTTTGGGTTGAGCTCCAAGCCGGGCGGGCACGTGCAGGTGTAGCTGCCCAGGGTGTTGATGCAGACACTGCGGCCTTTACAGATTCTGGGTTTCTGCTGACATTCGTCCACGTCTGCAAGGGGAAGGAGAGGTGACGCGGCCTGTAGCCGTGGGCAGCCCTCGGGGCTGGGAGGCAGCCACGTTTCCTGGCAGAGAAGCATCTGGAAGGCCCCACTGTCTGTTCCCTGGTGAGTGTGTGCCTTTTCTCATTCACGTGGAGGCCTGTGAGTGGATGTGGTGTCCTGGATGCGCTGATGTCCAGAAGTGGCTGGAGGCGGCCTGAGTCCTCCCTGTCCCAAGCTCTGATTCCCTCAGCCTCCCTGGGCAGCTCCCAGCCGGGGTGGGGACAGCAAGGCCACCTACATCTGAGGATTTGGTCAATGGCGAGGTGGGCCTCCCTGGGAATCGAGAGCAGGGAATTGCTGCGTTCCCTGAGCAGGACCATCCTGGACCCAGTGATGGCCTTTGCTCAGGGCGGGTGCTTCTGACTGAGTTCTCCTTGGAATCCCCGTGAGCCTGGCAGGACAGTGCGCTCCATCTACGCTCACTCTGAGACTCCAGCTCCGTGGAAATGGACCATGAGCCACCTCTGAGCCAGGCCCCTGCAGAAGGAGGCATTCGGCAGCAGAAGGGAGAGTGGAGATGGTGCTGGACAGTCCAGGGCGACCCAGACAGCAGGCACCAGGCTGGGTGGAAAGTGGGGCTGACTGACGTCCGGCCAGGCAGCCTGGGGGCTGTGAAGGTGCCTTTTCCTGATTCCCGTGAAGACATCCTCTGGACTGACAGAAGTGGGGAGATTCACATCGGATCAAGGCCAGTGGTGGGTGAGGGCTGATGGCTGGAAGGGGAGCAGGTGCTGACGGGCAAGTGGTGGTGGAGGTTTCTGTCTTCTCAGCCCTCGGCCTCCCCCCAGAGATGCAGAACGGTGGGCCCCATGGAGTTGTTTCAGCCTCCATCTTCTGTGCCCAAGTGGTCCAGGTCAACGTGGGGTCTGGCTTGACCCCCTTGGGAGAGGGTCAGCCTGGGGCGATGATCCACGACAGCATCCTGTCTTGCCATTTGGTCCTGATGGAGCTTTTCTGTCACCTGATTCTCTGAGTTTGTGTGGGGTGGTTTCCAGGTCACGCTGTTGACCCCTGACCCTGCTAACCCCGGGTCCCAGTCATCCAAGTTGCCCACGGGCCATGCGCTGAAATTACTGGGGAGGGTCCGGGCAGCGCCTTATCCAGAGAATTCTATGGAGGCAGAGCAGCAGGGTCAGGTGGCAGGAGGCGTCTTCATCAGGTGGGGATGTTGGCCAGGGGCAGAGCCAGCCGGGGAATGTGGACCTGCCCTTGAAGCTCCCCCCTCTCGCGTTTCTGGACTGGGTTCCTGGGTACATCTGGGCCTGGGGGCTCTGCGGGGACTCCAGGTGTGGCCGAGCCCCTGTGGGCTTCTGGCAGTGACTGAAGAGGATGGATATTGTGCTGGTACCAAGACAGTGTGAGCCCCTGAGGTCTCTCAATGCCAACCCTCTCTTTTGTTTCATGAAAATAAGATGCCTGGAGGGCAAGGACCACATTCCAAAATTGCAGAAGTGTCCCTCTGTGGAGGGTTCTGAGCCTTGAGGTTCAAAGAGGGCGAGTGACTAGGTCGGTGCCAGGACGGCCCTCTGCTACTTGGAGAAAGTGGCACAAGTGACTCCAAACCTCATGAACGAGGGGATGGCAGACGCAGGTGGTTCTTACCTTGACACGTGTTCTCACTCTCGTTTCTGAACGTTGTTGCCCCAGAAACGAGGCCATATCCTGGGCTACATGTGCAGTAGTGGCTCCCGTCCACATTCTGGCAGTCAGCAAATTTTCCACAGGACACCGCCAAGGGTGGTCCACACTCATTGATGTCTGCAACACAACAGGGCAGAGGGTTACCTCCCAAAGGTGAGAGTTCCCAGAGAGCAGAGACCCTGGCCCCAGCCTGACCCTGCCACAGGGACAACACAGAACTCAGCTCCCGGGTGGTACCGCTGGGACACAGCTGGAATGGAGCAATCTGCTACAGAAATACTGAGAATTGTCTGCTCATCTCCGCTCTCTGGCTGGGCCTGAGGGCACCTAGATTCAGAAACTCTGCTGTCCCATGATGGGGGCTGGAAGGAGGTGTGCACCCCTCTCCACAGCTGGAGGGGTAGACGGAGGCACTGACTCAGCTCCAGACCCTCCCCTGGGGTGCACTCAGCACCACTGGGGACCCGGGACTGCACTCCAGTCAGGGTGACAGTGGCATTGAAGGCCACTCTCGATGCCGAGGAAGGGGATGGAGCCATAGTAGGGGCTGTCCAGGGCCACGCTCATCATTCACATCTGGGGATAAAGCCAGGTGGTCAGGAGCCTGCCCAGCACTGGCTTCCATTGCCCTTTACTCACAGTGGCCCAAGTGCACCCACACTCCCCATCAGGCACTCCCCCAGCTCCCCAGGTCAGGCCTTTCCCCGATGCCCCAGGATGTCTCCAGGAGAGTCTTTCAGTCTCAACCCCTGAGGGAAGTCTCCCCTTATCAGAGCCTGTGGTGGGTGTGAAATGAGGAAGCCGCACAAGCTGCTCACGGCTGAGTCATCGTGGTGTCTTCTGGCATCTTCTCTCTCCTTGTTCTCCCATCATGAGAGGAAAGATGCCCATGAACCACATCCCCTTTGAGCAGCTCAGGGCCCACAGAGCAGGGGCTGCACAGCGTAACTGAAAACAGCATCAGCTTAGTAAGAACTGCAGATGCAAAACGAATCAACATGCAGGGCAGGAATGCGGCCCGTGTGCATCCAAGGAGGGGACCAGAGACTTCAGGGCCTGAAAGGACTCACAGCATCATGACGAGTCAGGCAGGCGACTTGTCTCCCCCAGATGGGAGCTCTCTTCTCTGCACCTGCAGACTTCCCTTCTAAGGCCCAGACCCAGGCTGTGGGTGTCAGCACCAGGACAGGACAGGACGCAGGAGGGACGCACACCTGAGGGATTCGTGTTCAGCCCCCACCTGGCAATGGGGCTTCCCTCCTCTGTTCTGTGATGGTGGCAATGGTTGAACATCTGTTCCCAAATGAGGGTGTGAAGCCAAGTGTGGGGCCACTGAGAATGAGGTGCAAGGGATGGGGGGAGACACAAGGATGGGACATCTCCACCTGACAGGTGCCCTCCCAGAGAGGAGCCAGGATCCAGGGGCATTAGCAGCAGGGTCTCCTGTCCACGGTCACCCATCTACAAATCTCTGTGAGACACACATGCACACACAGAGGAGCCTTTAGGAACACCGCCAGGGTCGTGGATGGCTGGGCCGTTGTCACAACATCAGCTTTTTCCACTTGACAAAATTTACTTCCCCTCAAATATTAAGTAACACATGTATATGAGGAAACAAAGAAAATTATATATACTCCACTCCACAGACTGCCAAAACTTTTAGGGGTATTTTCTCTCATTTTTTCACACATATAGGAAATGTTTTTACCTTCATTATCAATAAATACACATACGAAAACATTTTGAGACTATGAGGAGTATTTCCTAGTGTAAAACAGTATAATTTCCTTCTTTTCCCATTGTGTAAAAATTGTGGTAAAATGCACGACATAAAATTTACCATCTGAACTATTTTTGAATAGCATAATTTCTTTTTATGACACTGTATTGTTGAAGAAGGAAAACTCCTTTGTTTTGCACCTGGATTTAGACTCAAGCAGGATATTAATTGTGGGGACTTTGGAAAAG
>NW_025793638.1:9283-9440 GCF_021613505.1 Equus quagga | reverse complement strand
GGGAGAACAGGGACTCCCGGGGAGAAAACTCTCCCTTTAGACACTCCCAGACGGCCCCGCCACCCCCAGAACCCCCCAGCAGACTCAGAACCAGACTCCCTCTCCAGCAAGAATCATCTTTATCGCCGCTGAGATTTTCCACTGTGGCTGCAGCCAT
>NW_025793638.1:0-9273 GCF_021613505.1 Equus quagga | reverse complement strand
TCCCTGGATGCTGGATTTTATTTCTGCACAAAGTTTCAAAAGGGCAACCCAGACATCATGATTAAAGCTGGCACAAGTGCACAGCTTATTATAAACACCAAACCATCCTCGTCTGTAATCCAAATCGCCCCTGGAGAACCTACTGACTCAAGTTTTCCAGGTCGCAATTGGGTGGAAAGGCTGCGCTGGCTATCAGTATAGACACTGATCATATGTACTGTCCCCCTGGAGGATATATATTCATATGCAGTCATAATGGAATACCCTGGGCACACAACTGTCTGTGGAGTCCTGCAGACTCAGGCCAATGTCTGTTGGGCACCCTAATAATACCTTTTAACTCATATTCTAATGAAGAAACTAAACATTGGACACATTCCCTAAAACTACTCAGTAGAGTCAGCCGAGATTAATCTGGTGGAATTCCTGATGGGGACACTTATTTCTTTGGATAAACTCTGCTACCTTGGTGGGGAGTTGCAGCCCACCAACATGTTCTTTGAAACTTATCTTGTACTCTTGAAATTATAGCAAATGAAACTGCTAACTCTCTTGCTAATTTACAACTTCTCTTGACCTTTTAATCAAAGTAGTCTTGGGTAACAGAAAAGCTCTGGATTACATCCTTGCGGAACAAGGTGGTGTAGGCATGGTGGCTAACTCCACCTGCTGCGCTTGTCAACACTTCTCCCCAAGTAGAAACCAGCACTAACAAAATAGGAGAACAAGCCGCCTGGATAAGACAAGCTTAAGTCATCAAACTCCTTTCCTGTTAGGAACAGGTGATTGGTTTACTAACCTTTTCTCCTGGATGCCAGCTGGAATTCAATCCATTCTTGCGGGTATCATAAAAGGTGGCCTTAGGCTCACTAATATATCTAGCCATTAAAATTGGAATAAAATGTATATCCACCTTAACCACCAAGGTCGAAGTCAACAGCAAGACAGTTTCCCCTTAGGTACTCCCCGGCTCGTTTTAAGAAGAGAGCAAATCTCTTCCATGCCTTGGTTCCCTCACATCACCCAACTTCAGTTAGAAGTAGCCAGATTGGACACGCCGGCTCTATTCCCTACAGCAGCATAGGATTATGCCGGGTGTAATAATCTGACAGGGGGTAAATTGTTAGCACCATCTAAGTAGCTGAGATAAATACAGCCCATGGTTGACATAGGTCAGCATAAGGGAAACCATCTTGTAGAAGGAGGCCATGTTGGAACTGTAAATGACCCTGATCCACCAGACACCCCCCTGACTTGTCAGTAATACTTTACTTTGCACATAGCATAGATAAATGAGCACCTGCTTGTGAGAAATATTCATGCTCTGCTATTTTCATAGCTCTGGCTTAGACATAAACCTCCCTATTGTGACAAGGTGATAACTTTGTTCTTGAAGATTTCTCAGAAGAGTAACCACCTCCGTGAAAGAGTCCTATGCTGGGATCAATCACTGGTGACAGGAGGAAGAGATGATCTGTTGGCTCAAGGTTTACTATACAAGATGGTCAACATTCTGAGATGCCTCTTTTCAGCCCATTTACCCTATACAACTGCTTCAAAATTTTGAAGTTTTAAGATGGTTCTTTGGGACAGTAGTCTGCCATCTTCCCCCTTGCTAGAAAGCTGTAATAAAAAACCCTTTCTCTCCTACCACCTTGCCTCTTGATTGTTGGCTTGGCTTTGCGGTGAGTAGAAGACGCCTTTTGGCAGCAACTTGGGCAGCTGCATCCACTGTCATCAGCAAAGGCTCCAAAACGCAAACAAAGTGAGTTCTCGAAACTCTTTGCACTTTTCCTGGACTCGAGACCTCCCTGGACTGTGGTGATGATGCATGTGCTGAAGTTCTGTGGGTCCTGACATCTGTAAATTAGTTTGGATTGCATTAAACAGATAAGATGATGGACAGAATATAGGTGGTAGATAGTGTTATCAGGAAAACTAACCTTGCTCTCTTCTTGAAAACTTCATAAGAAAATATTAGGGGGAGGGAAGATGGCTCTGGCTACAGTGTGGAGAGTAAATTAGAGGGGGCCAGGCCAGACCCAGGGAGGCCAGTGAGGAGGCTGCTGCAACTGCCCCGGGCAGGAGATGATGAGGCCTGAGGTGAGGCCAGGCAGTGGGGGTGCAGAGGAGGGAGGCCAGAGACACCATTTGCGGGGAGACTCAAGAGGTGAGAGGGGAAGAGAGGAATGAGTGGAAACAGGCCAGAAGTCAGGGCCTCTGTGCGAAGAAACCCTGGAATGGCCTCTCTCAGAAGCAGCCGACACTGAAAGTGCAGAGAAGCAGAGCACGGTGGGAGGCAGGGGACCTCCTGAATGTCCCTTTCCAACAGCAAAGGAAGACATTGAAGAGAGTTCCTGCAACCTCCTACCTTCAGGTGGGTCTCCTGGTTCACCCCCTAACTACCTCTTCTCTCCTGGAGGACTGGGTGACTGAGTGAGTGAATGTTAGCACAGGAACCTAATCCCATGACCTAGAGCCCAGGTTTGGTTTGCAGCTGGGCTTTTGGCTCAGAGGAGGCCAAGGTGCACCTTTCTTTCTTTGTCCAACTTCGGGTCCATCCAACACCAGCTGCTTTCTCCATGAAGCCCAAGTTCGACCAAACGAGATCAAAGTTGTGTGCTGGTGGGAAAGTGGGTGCCATGTCTGCCCTGGCCCCAAGATTGGCTTTCTGGGTCTGTTTCCAAAAAAGATTGGTGATGACATCACCAAGGTAACTGGGGACTGGAAGGGTCTGAGGATTACGGTGGACCTGACCATTCGGCACTGACAGGCCCAGACTGAGGGGCACCTTCTGCCTCTGCCCTGACCATCACAGCCCTCAACGGTTGAAAGAAGCAGAAAAACATTAAGCACAGTGGGAATACCCCTTCGGTTAAGACTGTGAACATTGCTCAACAGATATGGTACCCATCTTTAGCCAGAGAACTCGTGGAACCATTAAAGCGATCCTGGGGACTGCCCAGTCTGTGGGCTGCAATGCCAACATTTCGATACACAATGAAAAGCACAGATATTAAGTGTCTGTTTGCTGAGATTTGACAAATACATATGCCTGTGTAACCCAAACCCCTAACAAGTCACAGAATTTCACCACCAACCCAGAAAGTTCCCTTATGCCTCCTTCAAACCAATGCCCCCAAGCTCCCACGGGGTGGGTGGAAGTCAGTTCTGATTTTCTTTTTCCCCCATAGATCAGCTTTGCCTGTTCTTGGTGTCCTGTAAATGGAACACACGATATGTTCTCTACTGTGCTGGCTTCTTCCACTCAGCCTGGGGCTGTTGATACTCACCCACATCGTTGCGGCTGTTGGTGGGTCATTCCCTTTCATGGACACACAGTATTTCATTGTATGAATACTTCTCAGTGCGTTCATTCACTCTCCCTCCTGTTGATGGAAGCTTGAGCTGTTTCCAGTTTTGGAATATTATGAATATAGTTTCTACTCAACATTTCTGGACAAAGCTTTTTGTGAAAAAATGTTTTCATTTCTCTTGGAGTGGAATTCCTGAGTCATAGGGTAGGGCTGTGATTACTTTTATGTGAAACTGCCAAAACTCTGTCCAAAGTAGTTGGACCATTTCACACACTTCTACCTGCAGCCTATGAGAGTTCTGGATGCTCCACTCCTGCACCAACACGTGGTGTTGTTGGTAATTTTAATTTTAGGTTTTCTCCTGGGTGTATAAGTGCCATCTTTTTATAAAGCTTGTCCCTGGCACCTCATGGCTCTCAGGAGAAAGTCCAACTCTTAGCCTTAGCTCTGAGCCCTCCAAGATCCAGCCCTTCTCTGTCCAGCCTCACCTTCTCTGCCTGCCTTTAAACTTTTCTACTGTATTCACGTGAGTGTGTTTTTCCCGTATGCATGGGGTCAGTGGATTTTTTGCTGCTTTTACATGGGCTGGTTTTCCAGCCTGGAATGTGCTCCTGCCCTCACTCATCTGATGACATCCCAATTGTCCTTTCACACTCACCTAAGCTGTCACCTCCTCCAGAAGCCTTCCTGGACATCTCACTCAGATGAAGTCATTCCCTCCTTAGTGCCATGAGGGTACTTTCCAGATATTTCTCCTGCAGCTCTGATCACCCTGTTTGTAATTGCCTCACCCTCTGGACTGTGAATTCCAGGAGGGAAGACCCCCATCTGACTCACCCCTGTGTCCCCAGCACCCAGGGCAGGTCGGCACATAGTGGGATCTCAGGATGCATTTCACAGCCTTGACAGCAGCAGCAGTGACAACCGGAATAGGCGCTGACAGCTGCCACGTGCTCGCGTGTGCTGGGCTCTGTGTGAAGCACCTCAACTCCCTCATTTAATCCTCAGCACAACCCTATGAGGGAGAGACATTACCGTCCCTGTAACACAGACGGGGAAACTGAGGCTCCGAGAGGTAAAGACGCTGCCCCAGGAAACGGCCGGGATGTGTCCAGACATCTTCCTACTGTTTGGGCATCTCATCAAATGTTCCTTCCTTCGAGGGGCCATCTTGCATTTTCTTCCCCCACTCCCCGCCCGCAGCCCCACAATCTCTCTCCATGACATGAGCCAACTTTGAGGCCTTCATAGCCCCCAAACAGCCTGCAGTGATCTTATTTACTTATTGTTTATGTGCTTATTGTCGGCCACCCTCCACCCAACAGTGAGGTCTTGAGAACTGCAACTTGTCATGTCCACTACATTGCCCTATCACATGGCCACACTGTGTGGCACACAGTCAGGACTCAATAAGTGCTGACTGAAAGTGGAGCAATGGTCACTAGTACTGCATGCTTTTAAAAAATGTTTGAGAAACATGGACAAAAATGATACATAGATACATAGATGTAAAGATTTGTGCATTTCATTCGATATAAATTTTACCTTAAAGTTAAAAAACAAATATTGAACTCTAGTTAATGAAAAGCATGAAGTGTATAAAGATAAAGTGAACTGCGATCTGAAATTTACTTTTAAAAGTGTCAAAAATTAAGATGGTTGGAAGATGGAAGGATGGATAGACAGGTAGGTACCTGAGTGGTCAAGCAGAGCAAACTGTTAATTACAGAATCTAGGTGGCAGATGTGTGGGTGCTTATTATTCAATTACTTAAAATTTTCTGTGTGTAAGAGTATTTTTATAATCAAATGTAGAGAGGAAGTCACACAGGTGCAGGATAAAAATTCCACCAGTACAGCAGGACATGGAGTGAAGCCCAGACATATGGTCTCCTCTCCCCCAACCCGCTCTACCTCTGAAGTTTTAATCTCTGTGAACACGTCCTTATCTGTCCCTCCAGAAGGGCTTCTCCTTTACAACAATCACAGAATGATCCGACTACATTGTGTTTTGCACATTGTTCCCCATCCCTCATTAACATGTCTTGGAGATTTTTCCACATCAGCACATATAATTTTAGTATTTCATTTCACAGGCTGTTTTAGGACATAACTTTTCCCCTCATCTCCAATAACGGGCATCTCACCCACATGAATCGCTGCCTCCTCAGTGCCCTGATGGTGCCTTCCAGCTGTTTCTTCTGCAGCTCTGATGACCCTGTAATGAAAGTGAGCATAAGAGCACACCACAGACGTTCCACCTTGAGGCACAAGGGCTGGCCTCTTTCACCCTCCTATGGGTCAGTCACTGCTGTGGGCCGTCCCTCAGGGGGCTGAGGCGGCTCCTGTCAGTTGAAGCAGCTCTCGAGAGAAGAAGGCTGTGAGTTTTTAGTGGCCAACAGTGGCTGTGGCTGGGGGTTAGAGTCCAGCAGAGAGGATCTGGGCGGGGAATGCCAGTGTCTACACTCCAGCCCTTGCACTGCTCAGTGCACCTTGCTTTCCATAATAAGTGCACTCTGTCCAGCACAGCTGCTCCAGGATTCTGGTTGATCATTGCTATGACTGAATTGTGTTCCCCCCAAATTCCTGTGTTGAAGCCCCAACCCCTAGCACCTCAGAATGGGACTGTGTTGGAGATAGGGCCTTTGGATAAGTGAGTAGGTGAAGATGAGGTCCTTAGGGTGGACCCTAGTCCAATCTGACTTGTGTTCTTAAGAAGAGGTGACTAGGGCACACAGAGACCCCAGGGTCACACACACAGGGTGATGACCATGTGAACAGGCAGCAAGAGGTCAGCCATCCATGAGAGGCCTCAGAGGAAACCAACCCTGCCGGTGCCTTGATCTTGGTCTTCCAGCCTCCAGGACTGTAAGAAAATCAGTTTCCGTTGTTAAGCCACGCAGTTTGTACCACTTTGTCATGGCAGCCCTAGTTGACTGCTAGTCATAATTCATGGGAAACTTACAAGACTAAATTAGTCCCTGACGTTGCAGGTCATCATGAGTCCTTAACTCATCATCTCCTAGTCTCCTAATCTCCCTCCACCATCCATCCTAAATTGCCCTAATCCTCAGCACTTCCACTGGTCCAAGCAGCTGGCTGGTCATCTGAATGGATGGTACCGTGTAAGGAACTCAGTGTTGGTCCCTGGTGTTGACAGGTCATACATTCAGTGGCAGTTACTAGATCAGCCTTGGCAGCCCCAATCTTTAAATCTGGTTCCTTCCAGGTCCCTGCCTAAACTGTTAAGCCATGTGCCTCAGCCCATGAGACTATAAATATTTAGCCATTTCTATCTTTTCTCAAAGTGGTTGACCAAGTGCGCAGCTTATAGCTTTGCCCCTGGGAGGATTTCCCCTCATTGCTGGCCTTTAGGGTCACCCCTGAGTGAAACTGCCACAATTTCAGCTTATACCCACACACTGAGTGGACCCATTCATGAACCAAGCTCAGGTTTTTTCCCCCTCCATCAGCTGGTGATGGAGAATGCCTCATGTGGCCTTAGGTGTGAACTGAAGGAAGTGTCAGTGCAACACTAGGAGGTGACATAGGTGACATGGAGGGGTCTGGATCACCCCTTCGTGCAGTTTACTTATGCTTCCTGGACTGTCATGAGCCCAAGCCGATGTACCACTTCTACCTGATGATGGATTGCTGTTGGTCCTGCTGACCTATGGCTTGGTGGATAACAGGCATGACAGGCAGTTCTGCTTACTTGATGCCCTATGGTCGGGTGCCCCTTCTCTACCAGGGCCCAGGAGCACATCAGGAGCTGTTTTTCTAACAGTGTACAGTTCTCTGCTGAAGATGGCAGAACTCTGCTGGTCTTCTCTGTGACTCTGATACTGGGGTTTGTCAGAAACTCCACATGGCATCTTTATCTATCACAGATGCTTCTGGTACCATGAAGGCAGCCTGGTCACACAGCTCAAGCTACAGCCCTGCTTGAACTCCAGCCTGGAGCTGCTGCAGAGCCCATCACGGCTCTGGGCCCCACTCAAAACTAGCACAGAGTAGATGCTCAACAAACATTCCCCTCTGTGGGGGATGCAGCGCAGAGCGGATGGAGTTACAAACGCAAACGCCTGTGGGGTGAGGTTGTCAGATAAAACACAGGAAGCCCATTTAAATTTGAGTTTCAGATAAAAAGGAATAATTTTTTAGTTTAAGTATGTCCCATGCAATATTTTGACATACTTGCACTAAAGATTATTTGTCGTTTATCTGAAATTCGAATTTAACTGGATGTACCGTATTTTTATTGGTAAATCTGGTTACTCTTTCTTGTGAGCCAAGCTTTTGGTAGTATAAGACAAGTTGGTGTGATGAGGACTGGGGGAAATGTGAATGCATTTACAATCAGCATCCAATTGGAGAATAATCAGCATTCAAAGTACTTTAAAGGAAAAAGGAAAGATAATGTGCGAGATTTGCTGGAGGCTCATGAGTTTGCAACCCCGGGCAAAGAGCTTGTGCTCTAGAGTTTCAGTGCTGGGATTCAGAACCTGGATCCACTGCTCACAAGCTGTATGCCCTTGGGCCTTAGAGTCCTCATCTCTGTGAGGATTAAATAAGATCCTGCATTTGAAGGGTTTAGAGTTACTGCTAAACACATGTTAATCTTCAGGATGACTTCCGGGTTGCCATGAAACAGCTCCCTCTAGTGGTCACAGGACATATCTCCACATAGCTCCTTTAAATTGTCTCCTTATTTCAAAGAAATCTATTATAATAGGAAACTTTACAATTTTCTGTTAAAAATCCCAGCATCAACTTTCAGAAATAGAAGGTAACCACAAAGTAGATACCAGTTGCAACAGAAAAATGTTAAGTTTTCCCAGATAATGTGGTGAGAAGAAGAATTGGAGGGTCTCTCTCTCTGTTCTTTGTTCTCTCTGAAGAGAGATTACCGCAGCATCACCCAGGGTATTAAGGTATTAAAGAGACTTTCTTCTCGCTGCAATCAGAAGAAGGAAAAAGAATTAAGAAGAGAATGAAAGCATTTCACCTTCATGATTCAAAGTTATTTGTCTAAAGTCGTCTCACACAGCAGGGGAAGTACCTGTCAACACTGCAGGAGACCCTGACAGAGGGCAGGGAAGTTGAAACCGTGCCCCTCAGCTCCACTTCAATTAGAGCATTTCTGCTTTTTCCTGGTTTGAACATAGTGGGAAGGGAAAATTGCTATTAAACAATCTCGGCAACAACACAAAACCCGAACCCTGGACTGCAGCCACTTCCACTTTCTAGGGAGGCTGAAGAATTGGCCTGAGGAGAAATGTCTCCTTTGCTTAGGAAAACGTGCCCCTGGGCCTTTGGCCCTTGTGGGCAATGCCCAGGGCAATATCTGGAATGGTGATGGGTAGAGTGGGTCAGAAACATGCCCACAAATTCCTTGGTGCTCCTTCAAGGGGCAGGAGGAGGCGGAATTCTTCCCGCCTTGGGTGAGGGGTGGGTTTAGTGATTCCCTTTAGTGAGGAGAATACGGCAGACAGTGATGGCGGGGGACCTTCAAGACTAGGTCCTAAAGTCTCTGCACCTTCCCTCTGTCTCTGTCTGGGATCACTTGCTCTGGGGAGGCCAGCTGCCATGTTGGGAGGACAGTCAAGCAGCCCGAGGGAGACATCCAGTGGCAAGGAACCAAGGCCTCCAGGCAATGGCCATGGGTGTGAATCATCTTGGAAGTGGATTCTCCAGCCCCGGTCAAGCCTTTGGAAGATGCAGCCCTGAAAACATCTTGACTGCAGCTTCATGAGAGACTCTGAGCCAGAACCACCCAGCTAAGTCGTTCCTATATTCCTGACCACAGAAACTATGAGATAATAAATGTCGCTTGAGCATAAGCAAAATGATGCCCTTCCTGTGGAGAGGGTTTTCAGCTGAAACCAGGACTCAACTGCTGAATGTCTCCCATTTCATAGCTTAGAGGACTGAGTCCCAAAGAGGAGGATGCCATG
>NW_025793637.1:0-46802 GCF_021613505.1 Equus quagga | reverse complement strand
GCATAGGGTTTCTCCCCTGTATGAGTTCTCTGCTGTATTATAAGGACTATGTCCCAGCTTCTGCCACGCACCTGACCCCAACCCCAATCCCTAATCCTTCACCCTGACCCTAACCCACACCCTCACCTTCATCCTGACCCTAACCATAACCCCTAACCCTGGCCCTGGCCCTGAGCCTAATCCTAACACTACCCCACCCCTACTCCTTGCCCTGGCCCTAACCCCTAACCCTACCCTAACCCCTGACCCTAACCCAGACATGGCAGGGCATGTCCAGAGCTGCCAGCCCTGCTCTGCTCCTCCTCCCCTGGGAGTTTTGCTTTTGGCTGGCGGGAGAGGGGACTCTGTTCCCGCCGCTGCGCCCCTGCCACCACCAGCCCGGAGGCTCCAGGAAGCCCTGGCGAAGGTGAACGTGCGAGTGGGGGCAGCAGGACTCGCAGCTCAGCGCCGGCAGGGACGAATCAGGCGCCGTGGAGCACGAGGACGGAGTTCTCCTGGGGAGGCAACTGTTGCAAAATCTCGCCGCTCCTCGGTCTCCAGGCTTCGCCGCTGCCTCCCCCCGGCCCTGCCGGCTGCGCAGGGGCCCTCGTGCTCCCCGCTGTCCGGCCACCAGCCGAGGGCCGAGCTCACCTAGAGGTGGACACTGGACGTGTCCTCCCTTTGGTGAGCGCTCGGGAGCGGCAACGGGGGTGGCAGAGGCAGAAGGCGGGCTCCTGGCTCCTGCAGGAGCCCCGCGCCCTCGGCCTGTTCTCCGCGGAGTTGGGGCTCCGGCGGGACAGGACAGGGGCGAGGGCTGCGGAGCCGCAGGTGGGTGGGACAGGCGGGGACTTCCTGCCCCACTTGGCTAAATTTAGTGCTCCTGCCCCTTGCTGGGGGTGAGTGTCAGGGGCCTGGCTTTCAGCTGTCTGGCCATTTTCGAGGCTTCCCCTGCTGCTCAGGGCTGGCCAGTGCCCCGCGCCTGTCGGGGTACGCAGCGCTGGCATCAGCCTGGGTGGTGGGAACAGAAGGCCCAGCCTGCAAAGGAAAGTCCACAGGTCTCAGACATCACCAGACCCCCTGGGCTCCTGGTGCCTGTTTGCCCCGGGAAGGATGGGGTGGCTAGTAACAGAGTGATAGGCCCACTGGCCGCCTTCTTGGGAGCCTGAGAGAGCTTGGAGCCCAGATGAGGGGCTTCTGGTAACTTCAGAGCCCTCGGGACCCAAAACAGAGCACCTTCCAGGGCCTTCCGAGGTGATGGGGTTCTGTGACTCTGGAGGCTGGGCTTGGAGTTGCCCCCCGGAGGCAGCCGTGGCTGGGCCGGGCACTGTGGACCATGGAGGCATGGTTTGGGTGAACTCCGGAGGGGGCTGTTGGCTGGGGACTGTCAGGGTGAGATAAACAGCCCTCAGCGGCGGCCTGGCGGTGACCTTGCTGGCTGCACCTTTGCCTGGGTCTGCCTGCTGTGCCTGGGCCCAGCGTGCAGCCCTGACCCCCTCCACCCAGACCTGAGTGGGATGAGCTGAGGGCCCCAGGAAGGCGGTGGAGGGAGGTCCAGTGGCTGGGAGCTGGGGCTGGGCAGTGCTGAGCCAGCAGCCCTGCTGACAGGGCAACTGCGGGGGGCCTGCTCCCAGCTCCACCAGCTCTTCAGCTGTGCCTGCCATTCAGGGCCTGTGTGGAGCTGCACCTCCTGCAGGAGGCCCTCTGCCTGTGCTCCCTGGGTCCCCTCCCTGCCCTCTCTGTGGCTCTGGTGGTGGTTTTGGTTGGTGATCTTTATTTCCTCTCCAGAGAAAGGACGCCTGGTTAGGGTAGTTGTGGCATTACTGTGAGGGCACAGAGCAGAGTGGGTGCTTGGGGTGAGGCCCCCTTCCCTGGGCAGGGCTGGGCATGCATGCCAGGGGCTCTGGCCCCAGGAGAAGGGGCCCCGCGGTGCGTTGAGGCAGGGCAGACTTCAGCTGCACAGAAGGTAACCCTGGGATGGGGAGGTGAGAGCCTTAAACACCTGCCCAGAGCAGTGGACGCTGCTGCAGAGTTTCACTTGGGCTTCTTGGGCTCTTTCCACAGTTGGCGTGTTTCTTGGCTGTGGCCTCGAATGGCGAATGTGGCCCATCCTCTAGGAGGAGAGGACCCCAGGCCTGGCTTGGCTGCTCTCCATAGGACACGGAGCAGGGCTACTGCTCTGGCTCCAGCTGGGGCACCGTCATCGGGTTGAGATTCTGTGAGCCAAGATCTGCCCCTCCTTCCCTTCTCCACCGCCTCCAACTTTGTTCAAGTTTGTTGTTCAGAGCCAGCTTTGATGGCCAGGGCCTGAAGGTGTCCCAGTGACTAGTCTGTTGCCATGGGACTTGGTCATCAATGGGGCCAGGGGTCCGGTCTCTCAAGAGTCTGTGTGTCTGGACTTAGCCTGGGCAGCTGGTGGGGTGGTGTCCTTTTGGGGTCACCTTTGAGACCGTCATCCCGATGCTCATTAGGCAGGTGGGTTTCATGGATGCCGTGGAAGGCTGGGGGAGAGGGCTCGTCGCTCCCCATACCTCCCGTTTGTGACGTTTACATTTTATAAGACGCAGTTCCCTCTCTCTTTCTCTCCTCCTCCCTCTCCCATTCAGGCCCATTTGTCATGTGCTCTCTCTGGAATGACCCAGGCAGAGTGGGCGCCTTCTGCACCATCCCACAGCTGGGTAGGTCCCAGGGGTCTGGACCTCCATCCACACTGCCTGTGTGTGGCTTGCCCGGCAGCCTCTTGGAGCCTCAGCTGTCCATCTATAAAGTGGATGCACCTGTTGCTCTCCCAGGGCGCTGAGGCCACCCATGAAGACGGCCACCCATGTTGTCATAGGAGTATGACTGCCAGATGGCCCCTCTTTGAAGTGAGGCCTGTGGCCGGTCCTTCCTGTGCCCCCAGCCTGGGTCAGGGCTGGGCCCTGGGGCTGTCATGTGTGCAGCTGTGGGACGAGAGGCCTGGCCTGACTGTATCCTCCATGGCTGGGCAAACACTGCCGTGGCCCCTCATCTGGGTGCCATCACCCCTGCTGGGTCCCCACTGTACAGACTCTCCCCAAGGCCCATGGAGGCAGGCGGGGTGAGGGACTCGCTTTCACATGACCCAAGCCTGGTGCAGTGTGTTCTAAGTGGCATGTATTCCTTTTGCAATTACAACAAAGAAGCCCCAGAAAGTGGAAAAATTAAATAAAGGTCCTACCTGCCTCCTAGGATGCAGCGAGGATTAAATGAGTTAGTACTTATAAAGTGATTAGAATAGGGCCTGGTCTGTGGTCAGTGCCAAGTAAATAGTTAGTGTTGAATATATAATTATATATGATATGTATAATTATTACATATGATATAATGATAATTATTACCATATTATTATTATTATTATTGATGTGGGCTCGGTGAGTCGAGGAGTCAAAGATTTCTTGGACTCTCAAGGTCTGGCAGTAGCGCTTTTTTATTCAGAGAATAACATGGAGTAGCATGCGGACAGGACCCATGGGCAGTAAGAGCTGCAGTGGGTTGAGGGCAGGGCTAAATTTATAAGGCATAGGTATGTGAGTTATTTCTTTACAAGACAAAGGAAAGATCATGAAAAAACCGTTAAAATGGTATCAGTGCAGGTGGGGTCTGGTTATTGGGTGGTCCTATAACTTTAGATAAGAAACAAATCGGATTAAGTTAGGACGTCCTATGCTTCCCGAGGATGATATAGATCAGTATGTAGGGCAGGACACCTTGGGCTTCTCTCCCTGGGGCAGCCTTGATCCTCATCAATTATCACCATTACTTTTCAAGCAGCTCTGCAAAATCATTAACATCTGTGATGTACTCTGAGAGAAACGGGGGTCCTCTAATCCAGAGAGGTAGGGGGTGCCTGGAGGCCCAGGGATGCTGAGTTGCCTGTTCCAAGGAGGAAGGCGAGAAGCCCCCAGGTGGTTCTGGGCAGGGCAACCCCCCTGGGGCAGCCCCCATGTTCTTATCTAGTGCTGCCAGGTTTGGGGGCTCCTCCACCCTGGGGTGGGAAGGGCAAGTGCATCCCTTTAGTCTGGACTGGGAGGCCCTTGAAAGTCTGGGAAGGCCCAAGGGGTAAGGATAGTGGAAACTGAGTCAGGGCCAAGCAATGAAGCCTGCCTCTGGGACTTCCAGCTCTGCTCAGCCCTGGCAGGTTAGATGGCGGGGACAGGGGTCCACAGGAGGCCAGAGATGGAGCTGGCTCTTGCAGGCCACCAGGCAGGTGGCTGGGGATTCTCCTGGAGCTGTTCCCTTTCTGCAGGCTGGACCCCCAAGCACTGGCTGGGGGAGAAGCAGGAGGATTTGGTGACTAAGGACCTTAAAAGAGGCATGTAAGCAATGGGAGCTGTTGATGTCATTGGCATAACAAGCGTCTAAATCATCAGTAAAAGGAAAGAAACTGCAAACGAGGAGGAGTAGAGACTCAGGGAGGAGCAGAGGCCTGCGATCACCCGGTTCAAGTTTATGACCATGCCCTTGGGTTTAGGGCCCTCGGAAGGGGAGGGAAGGAAGCCAAAACGGCCTTGGCCTCCTATGAGGTTGTGGGTTGGGGCTGATCCATGCCTGTAGGGCCTAAAGCTTAGAACTTTTTAGGTTTGGGGGTAGAAGTTTTTAAGGAAAAGAACCAAGAATTGTGTGTGGGATCTAAGAAGGGGCCCATACAAGTGAGGAGCCCTGTGGTTTCAGCTTCCACAGCTTCCCAGGAATCTGCCTCTAGTGGTGCCAGGGCTTTCAAAAGAAAACCTTCATCTGTGTGTCTTCCCTTGACTGACAGGCTGTGTGACCTTGACCCAGCCACCTCTCCTCCCATGGATCCCAGGAGATGGTGCATTTGAAGGCCCTGTACATGCATAATAATAACACTGAGGAGTTCCTCCTCAGGAGAAGTGAAAAACAAGAGGCTTTTTAAAGACTCCGAATAGACCACTGTGCCATGTTGAGATGCTGTATTGACTCACATACCCATTAAGCTACTTCATAGCTGATGTGACTCATTTTCATTCTTGTTTCAAAGCTGACTATGTGTCATGCAAGGATGCCAGTAACGTGGTAAAACCTCCTGTTTGAGTGGACCAGTACATCCAGTGGACCACATAATTCAAGATCAGTCACACTAAAAAGGGTAAAAGAGCAGTTTTACTTGGCGCGCATCAACTCTCCTTCAGGCTGACAAAACTCAGAGCTGAGAGAGATCCCTTGGCCTACTTCTTTCACAGGAGAAGAACAAGTGAGGGTTTGGCTCCTCAGCCTTTTGGGGCAATGTCCAAAAGGCCTGCTTGTCTTGATGTACTCAGAACACTGAGGGATCAGCGTGGCTAGATCATCCGGGATCAGCTAAGAACAAAGAAAAGTACAGAGACTCATAGCAACCAGAGCATGTCCCCCAAAACCACAGTGCCCCACAGATGAGGCCCTGCACACTCCCACAGATGGCACATGCATCACAGCAGCCAGCAAGGATCTCAGCAGCCAACTTGACTCTGCAGGCCTGGGAGAAGGTCACAATGCCGAGACTGCTCCTTTGCAGGGAGGGAAGGACAGATGTGGAACTTGTGCCTTTGTCCTGGCATCTCAGGGCACTGTCCTAGGGAAGAGGGATGGTGGCTCTCAGCACTTGACCCAGCTTTGTGGGATGGGGAGCAGGCACACAATCCTAAGAGTCCCCCAATCCCCGGAGGGAGGGAGAGGAGTGGAGTGGGCACATCTGTAGAGGACGTTCAAGAGATCCCCAGAATCTCTAACGGGGCTGTCTGGTGAAGATCTTTCCCTCCTGAAGCCAGTCCATAAAGCCTGGATGAGGTCACTACTTCAAATGTGCAGACACCAACACAGGCTACAAGGGTCACAGAGAATCAGGGAAACATGACACCACCAAAGGAACAAAACAAAGCTCTAGTAACTGACTCCAAAGAAATGGAGATCTGCAGATTGCCTGACAAAAAATTCTAAACAGTCATCTTAAAGAAACTCAGTGAGCTATAAGAGAATGCAGATGGACAACAAAGCAGACACCTTCTGGAACTAAAGAACGCAATGTCTGAACTGAAGAATTCAGCAGAGAGCTTCAGCATCAGACTTGATCAAGCAGAAGAAAGAGTCAGTGAACCCAAGGACAGGTTATGTGAAATTACCTAGACAGAAGAGCGGAAAGAAAAAGGAATGAAAAAGAATGAAGAAAGACTGTAAAACTTAAGGGACACCATAAAGAAAACCAGTATAACATAGTGGGTGTTCCAGAGGAGAAGAGAAAGAGAAAGGGGCAGAAAGCATCCTTAAAGAAATAATAGCTGAAAACTTTGCAAATCTGGGTAGAGAAATGGACATCCAGGTTCATGAAGCCCAAAAGACCCCAAGTTGAACTTAACAAGGGTCCACACCGAGACACATTAATTAAATTGTCAAAAGTCAGAGACAAGGAGAGCATTTTGAAAACAGCAAGAGAGGAGTGAGTCATCACATACAAGGGACTCCGTAAGATGATCAGCATATTTTTCAATATGCTGAAGGTCATATGCTGAAGGTTTCTCTTGAAGGTCAGGAGAGAGTAGGATGATATATTTAAGGTGCTGGAGGAAAAAACCTGCCAATCAAGAATAGTATACCTGGGGAAACTGTCCTTCAAACGAGAAGGAGAGAGAAAGACTTTCGCAGAGAAACAAAAATTGAGGGGGTTTGTTACCACTAGACCTGCCTTATGAGAAGTACTTCAAGTTGAAAGGAAAGGCTACTAAACAGCAACAGAAAAGCATATGAAAGTGTAAGTCTTACTGGTAAAGGTAAATATATAGACAAATACAAAATATTGTAATACTGTAATGGTGGTGCATAGTCACTTTTAACCCTGGTATAAAAGTTAAAGGACAAAAGTATTAAGAATAACTAGAATGACAAAAATCTGTTAATGGATGCACAATATAAAAGATGTGAATTGTGACATCAGTAACATAAAATGTGTGCCCAGGACCAGATGTCTTCACAAGTGAATTCTACCAAACATTTAAAGAAAAACTTCCTAAACTCTTCAGAAAAATAGAAGAAGGAACACTTATGAGCTCATTTGTGAGGCCAGTATTACCCTGACACCAAGACCAGACAAAATATTTAAAATAGAGCTACCAAATGATCAGCAATCCCACTCTGGGTATATACCCAATGGAAGTGAAATCAGGATTTCAAAGAGATGTCTACGCTTCCATGTTCATTGCAGTATTATTCACAAGAGCCAAGACATGGAAGTGACCTAAATGTGTATCAACTGATGGATGGATAGAGAAAATGTGGTAAACACACACAATGGAATATTATTTGGCCTTTAAAAAGAAAGAAATCCTGCCATTTGCAACAACTTGGATGAATCTGGAGGACATTATGTTAAGTGAAATAAGCCAGACATAGAGGGACAAATACTACAAACACTTACACGAGGAATCTAAAATAATCAAACTCACAGAAGAGAGTAGAGTGGCAGTTACCAGGGGCTGAAGAAAGGGGAAATGGAGAGGTACTAGTCAAAGGGCACAAAGTCTCCACTACTCAAGATGAGTAAGTCCTAGAGACCTACTGTATAGCAGAGTGCCTCGGGGTAATAGTGCTAGGTTGTGTACTTAAAACTTTATTCAGAGTGTAAATCTTAGGTATTCTTATCACACACACACACAAAACAACAAATAAAAAGGGTGGAGGAAGCTTTTTGAGGTGGTAGATATGTTTATGGCATATAATTATATGTATATGCCATATGTATACTTATCTCCAAAGTCATCAAATTGTATGTGTTAAATAAGTACAGCTTTTGTGTGTCAATTATACATCAATAATGTGGATTTAAAAAAAAAGTAAAGGTGGAAAGGAGCTGACTTGGTCTAGAAAGCTGCTGCAGGCCTTGTGGACAAGGCAACTGGGACACTTACAATCCCTGTTAAGTGAGCAAAGCTGGCATGGAATGATATAAATTGCCGTTTTGACTATATAACAAAATGCATAGAATACAAAGCCTAGAAGTAAACATGCAAAAATATCACAGTGATTACCTCCAGGCAGTGGGATTACAGATGATTTTTACCCGTTTTACTTAAGCTTTCCTGTACTTTTTTCACACAAGACAAGTGATAGAGGTGATTTCAGAATCTGAACTTGTCCAGTCACACTGATTAGTTGCAGATAACAGAAACACTCTGGGTTGAGCAGAGGGGAATTTGTTCATGGGAGTCAAGACTGGGATTCCAGGACTACCGGGGGACCAAGCTTGGATGCCCCATGGCCAGGGACAACACTAACAATCACCAGGACAGTCACTAACCCTGCCCAAGACTGTTACCTTGGAAACCCCACTGCCTGTGATGCTCAGGCCGAACACTGGAGCATGCTGCTGTGGGAGAACCAGACCCTTTGTTCCCTGCCAGCCAGGAGCCCCATCCTCCACTACTATGGGTTTCTCACTTCCACCTTTTAAATCTCGGGCAGGCATCTGTCCAGAGGAGCTGAGGCCATTGGCAGAACCCTAGCTGCAGAGGAGTCAGGGAAATGTAGATTTCAGTTTTTCCAGAGACTCCCATGCAGCCAAGCACAGAAGGAGGGGTTGGCACACATGCTGAGGAGTCAGCCTGCAGGGTCCACCAGAGGTGTGAAATAAGAGTGACAAAAATGATCACTTGCACCCTTGACCTTCCAAAGGCCACGTGAAGTCTCACTTGTCCATTGTGTTACAAGGAGGACAGCAGGAGGCTCCCGCTTAGTCCCAGGAGCATGGCTGCCAGAGCCCCTTGCCCCAGCTTCCGTAGTGGACACTGGCCTGACTTCCAGCTGCCAGCACTTCTCTGCCTGCAGACTTTCCTTACCGCTAGAGACTCCTTGGCCCCCTGGGTGATGGACTCAAGGGTGGAGGCTTGCTGTCCCCCAGGAGCACCTTCAGCCGGTACCCCAGCTGCCTCACGCCTTGGGTGGGAGAGCTCTGAACGGCCTGCTGTGCCCTGGCTGCCAGGGCTCCCTTGTGTACCAAGCTTCTGTAGCCCACAGTGGTGGGTGTCCAGAGTGGGGGCCCTGCAGTGGTGGGTAGCTTGATAGGAGCCGTTACTAGCCTCCGTTTCTTCCTCTCTCGCTTCCCGACCTTCCTGCCATCATCTCCCGGATAAACTCTTCGTTCCAGAATCATCCTCTCCAGGCCTGCATCTGGCACCGCACAAGCTGAGGCCTCTGTGGCCTAAGCATGCACACATTGAAAGCCTTGTCCTGGCTCTGGAAGTCCTGCTGGGGACAGTCCATGAGTCATGAGTTACAGGTGTGAGGCTGCTTCTGTGACCTCGCACCTGTACACTCCAGTTTGGAAAGTCATCCTGTTCCTGGTTCTCATCCTCGTGAGCTGGAGACCAGAGGACTCCAGGACCCTCTCAGCTGCCCGATGCCCCACCCATGCAGAGGCCAGGACCGCATGTGCACATAGGCGTCATCCACCCCAGGCTTCTGCCGGGCCCTCTCTGAGTATTCTCCTCACATCATTCAGTGCTCCTTCTGCCCTGGGACCGGCAATGACGCTCCATAGGGTTCAAGGGCATCCTCTAAATGAGCCTTGGTCTAAACGGGGCTCTGCCATGTGTTGCTGTCAGTGTGTGAGGTTGGGGCCAGGTTTGTCATGGCTTCACACAAACATTCCCCTGGAGCCTGCTCTGCTTGGTGCACAAGGATGCTGGCTCTGGCCAGGGGGATGAGTCTTCTACTGCAGATGTCAGCTGCCCTCACGCACTGTAGGTCTGCCCATGAGTAGTTGCCCAGCAGCCAAGCAGCAGGGAGCTCACATCCTCATGTTACACCTTCAGGCAGACAGTGAGAGAAGCAGCTTGATTGATCAGCTGCTCTGGGCCAGGCGTGTGCCTTGTCTCCTTACAGCATTCCTGGGGGCTAATTGTTACTGTCATCCCCGATCCACAGACGAGCAAACCAAGGCTCCTACAGGTTGGGTGACTATGAGGTCGCTTGGGGCTGGGGCTGGGGCCTGGGACCAGGAAGGTCTGACTCAGGGCCGGTGCTTGTTCCCTGGCCTGTTCCTGCCTCTCAGACAAAGGACATCCAGAGTGATGGGGTTCCTGGTTTCCTGCATTGCTGTACCTTAGCCATTTGTCAAGGAGCTTCTGTGTTGTCTTGGCACTGGGGACCCTACAGTGAACCTAACAAACTCCTAGTCCTCATGGGGTTTTCTCCTAATGAGGAAGGCAGAGACAGTAAACAGACGTAAGTAAGACGGCTCCAGGGGCCCTGAGTGAAGGCTGCCATGTGGGGGACGGTGCAGAGGCTCCAAGGAGGGGTTTGTCTACTGCTGGGTGACAAATGACGCCGACACTGAGCAGCTACAGCAGCAGATGCTTATTGTCTGGTCTCTGTGGGTCAGGAGCCCAGGGACAGCATGGCTGGTGGCTCTGACTCAGGGCTCTCGCAGGGTTGGTCAAGATGTCAGCTGGGCCACATCGACCCGGGGCTGGGAATCCACCTGTGACCTCCCGTGTGCAGCTGGTGGCAGGAGGTGTGAGGTCTTCACCTCGTGGGCCTCTCCACAGGGCCGCTCACAGGCAGGGCAGCTGGCTTCCCCAGGGGAGAGATGGAGATGAAGACTAAGGTACGCACATGCACACACACATGCACGTGCACATACTCGCACATGCACGCACCATCTGCTTTCCTCCTGCATGACTGGGATGAAATGGAAAAGGAGGAACAAGCTCCCTCTCCCACTGTTCCAGGGCTGCCCGTCCCCCCGCCCATGGCTTCCTTTCCTTCAGGCTCCCTGAGAGTGGCCTTGGAGAGTCGCCCAGCTGACAGGGGCTGTCTGCACCATGTTCCTGTCCCCTGGGGTGAGGAGACAGCACAAGTTTCTGCCGTCTTCCATCACCTGTGAGCGCAGGGTGTATGTGGCGGGCACCAATGCCCACTTGGAATTATTGGGCAAGAGTCCAGTGTCCTTCTAGAACAAGCAGTTTCCATTCAGGCAGCTGGAACACACGTTGCTGGGGACTCCATGCTTTGGGTCTTATTTGCTGCTGGCCAGAGCATGGCAGGGGTCAGGCACTGCCAGGGGAGGCCAGGCTGTCCACCTGTGACAATGGGCCTGGAAGTGTGAGGAGCAAAGTGGGGGCTCTCCCCTTTTTAAAAGAATAATCCAATCAAAACTACACTAAGATATCACTTTGTACCTGTTAGAATGGCAAAAATATCCAAAACCAAGAGTGACGAATGTTGGAGAGGTTGTGGAGAAAAAGGAACCCTCATACACTGTTGGTGGGAATTCAAACTGGTGCAGCCACTATGGAAAACAGTATGGAGATTTCTCAAAAAGTTAAAAATAGAAATACCATATGACCCAGCCATCCCACTACTGGGTATCTATCCTAAGAACCTGAAATCAGCAATTCCAAAAGTCCCATGCACCCATATGTTCATCGCAGCGTTATTTACAATAGCCAAGGTGTGGAACCAACCTAAGTGCTCAGCAACTGATGATTGGATAGAGAAGATATGGTATATATGTACAATGGAATACTACTCAGCCATAAAAAAGAACAAAATCCTCCCATTCACAACAACATGGACGGACCTTGAAGGTATTAAGTGAAAAAAGCCAGACAGAGAAAGAAGAACTCTGTATGACTCCACTCATAGGTGGAAGTTAACATGTAGACAAGGAGATCTGATCAGTGGTTACCAGGGTAAAGGGGGTTGGGGTGGGGGGAGGGCACAAAGGGTGAAGTGGTGTACCCACAACATGACTAACAATAATGTACAACTCCAATTTTACAAGGTTGTAAACTATCATAATCTTAATAAAAAAATTATAAAGAAACCTCACTAGTCTTCAAAAATACTAAATGTTATATAAATACAATTTTCTTATAATTGAATTCTTCAGCTAGAATCTGTATTAAAAGTTTCCTTTGGATTGTTAAAATAATAATCCATCACTTTGTTGAACAATTGCTCATTTTTTCGATTTCAAAATTGTGACTTATACACAGAGAAGACACACAAAATATCTAGGCATGCATATGCACGTGTGTGTGTGTACACAGTTTAGATTCATGTAGTGTAGACATCTGCATTCTCCACCCACGTCAGTAGATGGGACATTTCCAGCAGCCCAGAAGCACTTGGTGCCTCCTGACAACAACTCCTGTCCCTGGGGTGACTGGTGCCCTGTCTGTTGTGACAGTAGTGTCCCTGCTCGGCCTCACAGTCTCGCTCAGTGTGAAACTGGCAGACTTCCAGCTCAGCACTGTGTTCCTCGGTGGGAGGCTGAGCACGGGCTGCAGCAGCCCCTGGGGCACCACCAAGAGATCCTCCAGGGCCAGGACTACAATGGCCCCTGGCCGAAGTCTGGAGCCCCAGTGTGCTTCTCCACGTCATGCTCACCGGATCCCCGCCCTTCCCAGGAGAGGACTATGGGACCGCGTGGCGGCCCGTGCTAAGTGGGCAGTACCCACCCCCCCATGCCCCTGTGGTGTGAGTGCAGGAGGCTCCTGGAAAAACTGGTGACCTCGAGCCCATCAAGAGGAGTTTGAGAGACATCCTGAAGGACCAGTGGGTCACTACAGGCGGGGGGAGACTCAGGCCAAACAGGGAGCTGTCCTGTGACAGCGGGGCCCCTGGGTGACACACGTCATGAAGAACATGGGCTTTGGGAGGGATGCGATCCAGGATTCCTTACAAAGAAGAAGACGATGACATTATGGCAACCTCCCTCACCCTGATTACCCAGAAGCCCCAGGTGGAGGGCCACACTGTCCATGTAGACCTTACATCCCTCCCATGGACACCCATGGCCGCAGTTTCTTCCCGACCTGCACGGTGCAGCTGGAAGTCTCTGCACTCCCAGTGAGATGCAGCCACAGTGAGCCTGTTGTCCCCACCTGGCTCTGCGAGGCAGAGACGCAGCGGCCTGGGGAGAACCGGGAGTCAGGGCTGAAGGACAGTGGGCCTGCCCAACCCCTACCCAGCCCAGAGTCGAGGACTGACAGCCACCCCAGCCCAACCCCCCAGCCTGGCCCTGGGGCCTCCCCCTCCACCCACAGCACGAGCAGCAGCAGTGGGGTGCAGAGGAACCAGCTGCCCCAGGGTATGTCCTGCAAGGATGCCACCCGCACTCTAGGCAGCCTGATGAGGCCACCGGCCTCTCACTCCAGCCCCAGCCAGGCCATCAGGGGCCACTGGGGGGTTCTTCAACTTGATAAGATGCTTGTGTTCCTGTCTCCCCGGCAAGAAAAGGACCTCTAATGTAAATTAAACTACTCAACTTGAAGATGCTGTGAAAGGGTATGTAGCTCATTTGTTCTTCATTTGTTTACACTAAGTGTCTGCAAAGTGTTCAAGGGCTGGTTTAAAATAGGATGTATTAATGGAAAATTAGAGGTTCAGTGAGGCCAACAGATCAGGAAACGATGCCATTGACAAGATATTTGGTTACTCACAGTTCCCAGAGGAGGGGGCATGCCACACCACGCAAGGCCACGTGGGAAGTGTGGGGTGGTCAGGAGGCAGAGGGAGCGGGGCTGCTGGCAGGAGCCTCTACTGTGAGTTCTGCAGGAATGAACAGCGAGACGGGCGAGCAGGCTCAGGACTGGCTGGTCTGAATAACTTCACAGGCTCTGGGGCAGGGGTGGGGCTGTCCCAGGTGTCTGGTGCCTACCCTGGGTGACAAGGGCAGAGGGGCAGTGGCCCTGAGTATGAGTGTCCAATAGAGGAGGTGCTTGGGGTGTAGGCGGATCCTGGATGGGTTGGTTTTTATTTGGAAAGTGGGCCCACGAAGGAGGGCTCTTCCTGGGGGTGGGGTGAGGGACAGGGAGGCAGGAGGCCGAGCTGAGGGGATTCGGGACAAGGCGTGTCCCGTGTATGTACGCAGAACAGAGGTTAAAGCATCAGCTTCACAGAAGCTGGAAACATGATCCAGACAAGGCTCAGCTCCAATGTCTCCTCCACAGAAGAGCCTTCCCTGCCTCCTCCCTCCACAGTGACAGCCTCCACACCCCGGTCTCCCTCCCATCGCCCCCTAATTCCCCTCACAGCATTCTGGGCCCGCCCCCAGCTCAACACCCCACTGTGACTCTCCCCACCCAGAGGAACATCCCCACAAGGGCCCCCAGGCCCCGCACCATCTGGGCCTCCACCCTTCTCGTCTCCTCCCACCACTGTCCCCTCACCCCTGCCTCCGGGTCTCAAGCCCTGCTTTTCCTCTGCAGCATTTCTGCCTTCTGACCTGCTGTGTTCTGCTCACTCTCTGTCCCCCTCCACGATGTCAGATGTTAGCTCCATGGCGGCAGCAGAGTTTGTCTCATTCACGGCCATTGTGCCTCCAGCCCGAGGCAGGACCAGGCACACAGCGGGGTTCCATGAACAGCAAATGAGTGAACAACACTCAGCACTCCCAGAAACGTGCTTGTGTGTGGTCTGCAGCATTCACTTGCCCAGTGCACGCCACTGAGGTCCTCCTGCTGCTGGGCCAGCTCTGGACACCGGGCAGAGCAGTGGGTGAAGCAGGCAGAGGTTTCCATTCTCATCCAGCTGACAGCATAGTGGGAAAGACAGAGAAAAAAATAAGTAAAATATGCACAAAGTCAGGAGGTGATAGGTACCATGGAGAAAAATTAAGTCAGGAAGGACGTTTGAGCAAATTCCCGAAGGTGTTTAGGGAGCAAGCAATGTAGAGGGTAGAGTGTTCCAGGCTATGAGACCAGCAAGTGCAAATGTCCTGAGGCTACAGTGGGCTGCATGTTTGAGTGTTAGCTATTAGTGGATTCTTAGTTTTATCTCGAGTCTGTGTTTCCCTTTTATTTGTAATCTTTAGTTCCACCTTTGTAGCTAATTAACCTGAGTTCAGCTAATTCCATGATTTAAAGTAGAAGTGGGTGAATTTGGGTGAAGTCAGTGCATGTTTATTGAATGGCCTCCCTGGGCCAAGCTGTGTGAGGCACCAGGAGGCTGTGAAACCAACACAGCAGTCTCCGCCTCGCCAACCCCAGTTAAAGGTCATCCTCACGTCCTCCAGTCCCTCCGCTACCTTCTGCCGCATCTCCACTGGGTCTCAAGCTCTGATGCTGACCTTCTACCGCACCCTCACCCCCACTTCCAGCTCCTCCTAGACTTCTCGGTCTGAGTGTCGCCTGAGCGTCTCAAAGTTGTCGTGTTCCAAACGGAATCAGCCCTCGCCCCACAACTGCCTCCTCTCCATGAAGCCCCTGTGGGTGAGGGACCCCCCACCGGTGGGATCCTCAGCCCAGGTCAAGGCTTCCCCCACCCTGCCTGCCGATGCACCCCACCCCCTGGATCCCCGCCATCCTCTCCCTCCAGCCTTCAGCCTTGGGCTGCACACTGATCCCCCTCTTCACAAGCCCCCAAGAGGCTGGGACACTTACACATGGCGACACAGAGGTGACACATGCGGGTGTGGCTGGAATGATGAGCAGTGTCCCAGGGCAGGGGGCAGACCGGGGCTCCTGAGTGGCCAGAGCACGGCTGCTGTGGCAGCAGTACGGCCATAGAGGTGGCGAGGTGGGCGCCCCATGGCAGCCCCTCCCCATGTGACCCACAGTGCCTGGGGTCTCATGCCTCGCCTGTGCTGGCTGCCCCTCCTGCTGTCTGTTAGGTGGATTCATTCACTCACTCACTCATTCATCCTGGATTTGGTTCCTACCCTGTGCCAGGCCCTGGTTTGCTTAGACAATGGCTTGTGCTTGCAAACCCTGCTCAGACCTCACCTCCTCCATGAAGCCATTCCTGATACCCGTGCCCTCCTGCAGCCCCTCTGGCCTCACCTGGGGCCCCCAGCGCTGTGATCACAGTCTGATGACCTTCCAGCCTGTGAGCTATGGGAGGGTCTGGGCCAGGTACAGAAAGGGGCCCGGAAAAGTGTGATGATGGCTGAACCCCTGACTAGATGAAAGGATTACCCACGGTCGTATGGGGCCAAGCTCACCCCCTCCCTCCCTCCCTCTGGGACCAGGGTTCCTTCATCACCAGGAACTGAGGGACCTTCTCTCAACCTCTGCTCATTTCACCATTAACAGGCTGTATTCTTTTTCAATTTTAATTTTTCTTAAACTTTGAAGCGATATCATGATGGCATCCCTTGTGATGAGAAAGTTAAGTATCACTTCAAGGGAAGGAATCCACCTGTTGTGTGTGAGCCAAGACAGGGCAATGTGGAAAGTACAGGATGCTGAGGAGTCAGCTCAGGGGCTGCGCCTCAGGGCGGCAAGAGGAGGAGAGACAGAGAGAGAGATGGAAGCAGAGCTGCCAGGTCCGGGGTCAAGCTGGGAGGAGGGGGAGTCCGGGGTCTTCCACATGTGAGGGCAGTGGCTTCCGTCACATATAAGCCATGTTTCTCATGATGCAGCATCTCCAGGCCTTTGCACAAGCTGGGCCTCCAGCAGGAGGGCCTTGCCTCTACTCTCCAGACAGCACTGCCCTCACCCTGTGAATCTGGCCTTCTGGGCGTTTGATCCCGAACCTGCCTGTCCGGTACCCCCACCCCCACCAGGATACATGCAGCCCACTCTGTGCTTAGTTCACCTGATTGTCATTGCCTGAGGCTGTCTGTCTCCTTGTGGAAGAGGGACCAGCAGACCTGGCTTCTGAGCCTTCCAAGTCTGCATGACCTTGGACACGTCCCTTGTCCCTTTGGAAGCTCAGTTGTTCACTATAAATGGTCTGACAGTGGCCACCTCACAGGGCGCTGTGCTCTCTGAGTGGCTGGAGATGGAGCGTTGACAGGCACCTGTTGCTGGTGCCTTTGGTGCTGACCCCGGGGTGTTGGCCCCAAGCACACCTGGGGTCTGTGGGATGCCTGGCTGCAGGGATGCATGAGGGAGTGGGAGACGGGCAGGAGGTTAGGGTGCAGGTTTGGAGTCAGAAGACATAACGTTCCTTGGGGATACTTCCCAGAGCCCCTGGTCCCAGGCTTCACCCACCTGCCCCCTTCTCGGCTCCTTCGGGGGCATGCAATGAAGCCTTGCTTTGAGGGCTGCATTCCCAGTCCATCTAACCCACCAGCCCAGGCTGAACGCTGCTGTGGTCTTTGTGTTCCAGGTGAAGAAGTGAAGCTCTATGGGGCTAAAGGGAGGACTGCAAGCTCAGATGCCTCCAGGGGTGAGGCCAAGAGAGGCGAGGGGAAGGCCTGGGCCAGGGGGAAGCTTAGAGCAGTGGGGACTGCGGCAAGCTGGGGCACAAGCTCTGTCCAGAGAGTGGCTTCAGCTCAGCTCCAGAAGAGTGTTGCCTTGAGGGACTGTCGCAGGTGGCAGGATCTTCTCAATTCATACAAAAAAGCTAGACACCTGGAACTTCGTCTGTAATCTTCCAGTTTTTAAATGTTAGAATTAACCCTCACCCTCACCTTCACCCCTCACCCTAATCTCAGCCCTAGCCCCAGTCCAAGCCCTAACCCAAACCCAAAACCTGAACCCTACCCCTGACCCTGACCTACCCCTACCCCTGACTCTGACCCTGACCCTACCCTGTACCCTGACTCTGACCCTGACCCTACCCCTCTTCCTGGCTCTCACCCTCACCCTGGCCCAGCCTTGACCCCCAGCCCTGAGCAAGTGTTCAAATCCTGTCTCCAACTTCCATCCCTTTTCCCGTCCCAATCCCCTAAGTCCTAACCCCTAGCCCCCTAGCCCCTTACCCCTAACCTTCTAACTCCTAACCCCTAGTCTCTTAACTCTACTAATAACCCCCTAACCTCTATAGCTGGAGTTTTCTCCCTTTTTTTCTTTGTAAGTCTGGCTAGTGGTTTGTCAATTTTATTTATCTTCTCAAGAAACCAGCTCTTTGTCTCATTGATCCTTTCTACTGCCTTTTTCGTTTCAATAGTATTTATTTCTGCTCTGATTTTTATTATTTCTCTCTTTCTGCTGACTTTGGGCTTCATTTGTTCTTTTTTCTCTAGTTCAGTTAGGTGTGCTTTAAGGTTGCTTATTTGGGATTTTTCTTGTTTGTTAAGATGTGCCTGTATTGTGATGAATTTTCCTCTTAATACAGCTTTTGCTGTATCCCATATGAGTTGGTATGGCATGCTATCATTTTCATTTGTTTCCAGGTATTTTTTGATTTCTTCTTTAATTTCTTCAGTGATCCATTGCTTGTTCAGTAGTGTGTTGTTTAGTCTCCACATCTTTGTGCCTTTCTCAACTTTTTTCTTGTAATTAATTTCTAGCCTTATAGCACTATGATCAGAGAAGATGCTTGTTATTATTTCAATTTTTTTAAATTTGTAGAGGCTTGCCTTGTTTCCCAACATATGGTCTATCCTAGAGAATGTTCCATGTGCACTTGAGAAGAATGTGTATTCAGCTCCTTCAGGGTGGAGTGATCTATATATGTCTATTAAGTCCAATTGTTTTAGTTTTTCATTCAGCTCCACTATTTCCTTGTTGATTTTCTGTCTGGATGATCTGTCCATTGATGTGAGTGGGGTGTTGAGGTCCCCTACTATTATTGTGTTGTTTTTAACATCTTCCTTTATGTCTGTTAATAATTGTTTTATGAATCTTGGTGCTCCTGTGTTGGGTGCATAGATATTTATAAGCATTATTTCTTCTTGATGAAGTGTCCCTTTGATCATTATATATTGTCCCTCTGTGTCTCTCTTTACCTGTCTTATTTTGAAATCCACTTGGTCTGATATGAGAATTGCAACACCTGCCTTATTTTCCTTGCTATTTGCTTGAAGTATCGTCCTCCACCCCTTCACCCTGAGTCTGTGTTTGTCCTTGGGGCTGAGGTGTGTTTCCTGGAGGCAACAAATTGTTGGATCTTGTTCTTTAATCCATTTTGCCACTCTGTGTCTTTTTATTGGAGAGTTCAATCCGTTCACATTGAGAGTGATTATTGATGCATGTGGACGTGATGCTGTCAATCTGTCACTCATTATCTTGTTTTCCTGTGTTTCTTTTCCTGTGTGCTTTAGACTATCCATTTAATACTGCAATTTCTTATGCTGGGTTTCTTAGATTTTTCCTTATCTATGATTTGTGACTCTGTTCTGTACTTTACTTTAGTGTCTACCTTGAAGTTTGTATTTAGAATCTCGTGTATAATATAGTCTATTCTCTGGTGGTCTCTTACTTACTCGACCAATACTGATTTAGACCCTTTGCTCTTCCCCTCCTAAATAATTATTTTCATTTTTTATTCCAACTCGTCTTATTAATTTGTAGTTAGAGTGCTAAGAACCTCCTTGTTTTGGTAGTTTCCTTATTTTTACCCTAATGCTATAGTTGAATATTTGCTATCCTGTTCTGGTTCTATCCATCGGTCTCCCTAGTCTGTGGATTGTGTCCCCTTTCTCCCTTTTTTCTTTTTTCAAGTATGAGAGCCTTCTTGAGGATTTCTTGTAATGGAGGGATTTTAGTTACAAATTCCCTTAACTCTTGTTTGTCTGGAAAAGATTTAATTTCTCCCTCATATCTGAAGGAAATTCTTGCTGGATAGAGTATTCTTGGCTGAAGGCTTTTATCCTTTAGAGCTTTGAATATATCACTCCATTCTCTCCTAGCTTGTAGGATTTCTGTAGAGAAATCCGCTGACAGTCTGATAGGGGCTCCTTTATAGGTTATTCTCTTTTTTTTCCTTACTTCCCTGAGTATTCTCTCCTTATCTTTTCTATTTGCCAACTTTACTACTATGTGCCTTGCAGTAGGTCTTTTTACATTGACAAATCTAGGAGATCGAAAACCCTCCTCTACACACATTTCTCCGTTGATCCCTAGATTTGGGAAGTTCTCTTCAATAATTTCATTAAGCACACTTTCTGCTCCATTTTCCTTTTCCATATTCTCGGGAATTCCTATGATCCTTATCTTCTTACTCCTCATTGAATCCATTATCTCTCGGAGATTTTCCTCATTTTTTTTAATTCTTAGTTCTCTTTCTTCCTCTGTCTGGAGCCATTCAGCCTGTCTATCCTCGATGATGCTAATTTTCTCCTCTATGTTGTCTACATGGGCATTCAGGGAATCCGTATTCTGTTTTATCTGGTCCATTGTGTTTTTCATCTCAAGTAATTCTGTTTGATTCTTCTTTATGATTTCAATCTCTTTTGTGAAGTAACTCCAGAACTCGGCTTGTTTCTCTATCTTTCTCTCTACCTCATTGAGTTTTTTGATTATAGCTGCTCTGAACTCATTATCACTTAGTTTACCTAATTCCACGTCCTCAGGACTTAATTCTGTGTTTTTATTGTTTTCCTTCTGGTCTGGGGCTTTTATAAATTGCTGGGTGGTAGAGGAGCGGTTTTTTCTCATGGTGGTAGAATTCAGTTGCAGTTACAGCCTGTCGCCACTAGATGGGGGTCGAGAGCGGTGTGTTAGCTCTCCGCCTTCGGGCAAGATGGCTGCGCCCACTGGCATTGCTGCGGGGGAGGGGCTGTTACTCACATGCGCCGGTCTTGGTTCAGATCAGTTCTGTTCTCTGGTCTCCCAAGGCCCTTGATTTATGGGGTCCCCGCGGACGGAAGCTTTCCCCCCGTCAGCGTGTCTCCACTGAATCAGAGGCAGGAGTCCTGGATAATCCCCGGGTCGCGCGGCCCCTCCCCCGCTCCTTCCCGACCCGCGCCGCAGCAATCGCAGACTCTAGGGGAGGGAGCGATGTTCTCTCTACCGTTCCAGCACCTCGGAAGGGGTAAAGCTAGGTTTATGATCTCCGCCTTCTTGGTATTGTAGGTCTCTAACGAGCTGGCATTATGTTTATTCTCTAAAATTCAGTTCTTCCAATCTTTTGTTGTATTTTGGAGGGGAGAGAATCCCGGGTCAGCTCATCCCGCCATTTTGCTCCGCCCACCTCTGCATCTACCTGGAGTTTTCTTATACAAAACATTTTCAACTATCACATTTGATTTCTTTACTAGATGTAGGATGTCTAGGTAGTTCATTTCCTCTTGTCTGAACTTTTGTTGTTTGTGCCTTTCAAGGAATTTTTAATTCATTTAAGTACGTTCACATGATCTTTTTCTGGTATTTCTTTATTATTCTTTTAATATCTGTAGGATTTAGTGATCTCCTTTTTTTCATTCCTGGTGTTGGTCATTTACACATACTTTTTAGTTTTTGTGTATCTAGCTAGAGCTTTTTCTACTTTATCGATCTTTACAAATAAACAAAACCCTGGGTATGCCCACAGTCACTGGGCCACAGCTGCTTTAGCTGGGCCCTCATCAATGGCTGCCTCCTGCTGTTCGGGCCTCTGTTGGCTGCAGATGGCTGTATTGCTTCCAGCAATGCCCAGGGGTGTAAACTGCCTTACAGACTGATCCAGCGAAATTCAGGCTCCTGTGAGGGATGGTTCTCAAGGTCAGCATGCGAAATGTGTTCTGATCCCAGGAGAGCTCTTCCCAATTGTCTCTTCCCCAGGTTTATCTCTGGCGATTGAATTGGCCTACAGATGAGGCTGTATCTTCAGTAAATCTCCTCTCAGTTGCCCTTAACTCAGTCTCAGCTGTGTTTGAGAGCAACCTTAGGATTGAACTTCTCCACACTCGCTTGGCCACGAAAAGGAATAGGGTGTAGACCCTGTCTCTAAGGAGAGAGCACAGGCATTTCCCTGACTGCTCTTGCCCTCAAGAATCTACTGTGCTGTAGATTATTTCTCAGTATAATTCCGATGCTATTTAACTTTTTGTACTTTTGTCTTAACTCCCAAATTAAATTTTAAGCTCCTTGAGGACAGTAACAATGTGTATTACTTCTTAGCATCTTCTATGAAACCCACATCGCTGTGTGCGCAGTAGAAGATCACAGATATTGTTTACTAAATTATGCTTTCTTATGATATGACAATCAAATACTTTGGGGCTCTTTCTGTCCAGCAGGCAGATATCTATAACATCAGAAAGCAGAAAATGGTTTCAAATGTCACTTTTGAGATGAGTGATAGCACATGTGGCAGCACCGGGGTAGAGGGACTGGGAGTTATGTCTGGTCTTCAGACAGCTTGGCCTCCTGCTGTGGTGACTCATGTCTCACAGAAAGTGAGTTGCTATGTGGCCACCTGGAAACCCTTCAAGTGAACACCAATTATGTAATCAACACTTCAAGATACTGGACTCATGTTCCATTCAGCCTCTGTTCCATTCTTCTCTCTTTTCAGATTGGAAAGCAAATATTTCCCTCTCTACTGGGTAGGTGGATGGCTTTTAAAATTGATCTGAAATGTAAAGACACAATAAAAAATGATTAAGAAAATAAGAATTCATTGATTCTATTTTCAGTAGTGTATAAAGAAATAATGAACAAAACTGACCTGCAATTTGGAAAGCTTTTGGGATTCCTTTTTTTCTTTTTGTAATTTGACCCACACTTTCTGACAAGTTGGCAGAGCACAAATGTAGGACGTGGAGCTTTACTATCCAACACTGATGCTCTCTGGTGCGGGGTGGGGGGGGGTGCTTCTTTTCCTCCAACCTCAGCAGCACGTGTCTTAGGTTAGGTTGCTGTCCCTGATTGGAGAGTGCACACAAAAGGCAAGTCTGAATTGATCTTGTTTTTCTAGGATTTATTGGGTTCTCTTGGGAAGAGCAGTCTAAATTTATAATAAAAACATTCAAGGTTTCCCAGCAGAATTGTAAACCAAACTTATAAATTTATAGCAGAAACTGTTATACAACATTTCCAGGGAAGGAACGAAGGGGCTTTGAGCATGCAGTGGCTCAGAACCAAATCACGTTGTGTGATTTAGAAATGTCTGCCCCCTGTCCAGTCCAACATTGTGTGTGTATCACTGTTCTTGAAGAGTCCAGACACAAGGTAGTCAGCTGGGTTCCCACACTTGCTTTTAATACAGAATTTACTTGTATTTTTTTTAATTCCACTTTTTAAAACAACATAGAATTCCAAACCCATGGCCAGAAAAAAAAAGGTGGGGGTGGCAAGTTCAAATCCAATTTCTGTAAACAAACAAGAATGGGTGCCTTAGGGAAGGAGGCACAACATTTCAGTTTGACTACATCTGGACAAAAATAAGCGCACTTGGCAAGTCCAATTTCAGAATCACTAAATATGTACTTCGCCCTTTTCCAAGGAGAAGCTTTTGTTTTCTCAAATAATAACCAGAAATATATGAGGACTTCATGAATTGAGACTTTTGGACTAATGCTGGCAATGATTGGAGTCTAATCAGGGGCAGGCTCAGTTCGCTTCAGGCCTTACATCAAGTAGTATTATTTATGGCTTTTGGCTCTACTCCACTTTTCTTCTACATAGATTTTTTTATTTAAAAATTCAATTTAAGTGAAATAGTACTGGTACTATATATTCAGAAAGATATGTTTTTAGGACTCAGAATTAATCTGATATCATTGTGTTACTCTTCATTAATATTCAGTACATATCTGTTGAGTTGATATGGTATTATTAACATTAACAAATATTACAAACTAATCAAAATGTCTTCAAGTCATCATACCATTCTCTCTTTTTGTGTGTAATTGCTTCTCAATTTTACAAAGCCATTGATTTTTCTACTTTCATTGTGATACAATTGACATACAACGTTATATAAATTTAAGGTGTACAAGGCGATGATTTGATACACAAAATGTTTACCACAATAAGGTTAGTTAAAAAGTGCTTCACGTCACATCATTATCATTGTCGGTGGTTGTTATGATGAGAACAATAAGTGTTACTCTCTCACCAACTTTTAACTATTCAGTACAGCATTGTTAATTATAGTCAACATGCTGTGCCTTAGCTCCCCAGAACTTCCTCATCTGATAACTGGAAGTTTGTACCTTTGACCCACCTCTCTTCATTTCCCCCGCACCCCAGTTCCTGGCAACCACCCATCTGCTCTGTTTCTATGAGTTTGGCTTTTTTAGATTCCACATATAAGAAAGACCATATGGTACTTTTCTTTCTCTGTCTAACTTATTTCACTTAGTATAATGCCCTCAATGTCCGTCTATGTTGTTGCAAATGGCAGGATTTCTTTCTTTTTTGTGGCTGAACAATATCCCATTATATATATATATATATACACATCACTTTTTTTTTCTGTCCATTCATTCATCAAAGGACAATTAGGTTGGGTCTACTTCTTAGGTATTGTGAATAATGCTGCAGTGAACATGGGGAGCATGTATCTCTGTGAGATAGTGATTTTGCATAAATACCCAGAAGTGGGATTTCTGGATTACATGGTAGTTCTATTTTTAATTTTTTGAGGAACCTCCATACTGTTTTCCATAGTGACTGCACCAATTTACATTCCCACCAACAGAGCACAACCTCATCAACACTTGTTATCTCTCGTCTTTGAAAGTAGCCATTCTAACAGGCATGAGGTGACATCTTATTGTGGTTTTCACTTGCATGTCCCTGATGATTAGTAATGTTGAGCACCTTTTCATGCATCTGTTGGCCATCTGTATGTCTTCTCGGGAAAAAATGTCTTTTCAAGCCTTTTGCCCATTTTTTAATCAGATGATTTGTCTCTTTGCTATTGAGTTGTATGAGTTCCTTATATATTTCGGATATTAACCCCTTATCAGATAGATGGTTTGCAAATATTTTATTCCATCCCATAGGTTTTATTTTCATTTGTTGATTGTTTCTTGTACTGTAAAGAAATTTTTTAGCTTGATGTAGTCCCATTCTCTGATTTCTGCTTTTGTTGCCTGTGCTTTTGATGTCATATCCAAACATTGTTGCCAAGACCAACGTCAAGGAGCTCTTTCCTTACGTTTTCTTCTAGGAGTTTTATAGTTTCAGGTCTTACATTTAAGTCCTTAACCTACTTTGAGTTAATTTTTTTTTTAAGGAAGACTAGCCCTGAGCTAGCATTTGCTGCCAATCCTCCTCTTTTTGCTGTGGAAGACTGACTCTGAGCTAACATCCGTGCCCATCTTCCTCTACTTTATATGTGGGATGCCTGCCACAACATGGCTTGCCAAGCGGTGCCATGTCCGCACCTGGGATCCCAACTGGCAAACCCGGGGCCACCGAAGGGGAACGTGCGAACTTAACCGCTGCGGCACCGGGCCAGCCCCTAATTTGAGTTAATTTTTGTGAGTCATGTAAGATAGGGGTGCAATTTCATTCTTCTGCATGTGAATATCCAGTTTCCCCAGCACCATTTATTGAAGAGACTATCCTTTCCCCATTGAGTATTCTTGGCTCCCTTTTCAAATATTAGTTGAGTGTATGCAGGGGTTCATTTCTGGCTCTCAATTATGTTCCATTGGTCTGTGTGTCTGTTTTTATGCCCATAATATCCTGTTTTTATTATTATGGCTTTGTAATATAGTTTGAAATCAGGAAGTGTGATGCCTCCAGCTTTGTTCTTTCTCAAGATTGCTTTGGTTATTTGCAATCTTCTGTGGTTCCATACAAATTTTAGCATTGCTTCTCCATTTCTGTGAAAAATACCATTGGAATTTTGATGGGAATAGCATTGACTCTAAAGATGACTTTGGGTAGTATGGACATTTTAACAATATCAACTCTTACAATCAATATAACATGGGCTATCTTTCCATTTGTTTGTGTCTTCTTCAATTTCCTTCAGCATATGTCTTTACAGTTTTCAATGTACAGGTCTTTCACCTCCTTGGTTAAATTTATTCTTATTCTTTATCTAGGTATTTTATTCTGTTAAAGCTATAGGACTGTTTTCTTTATTTTTTTTCCTATAGTTCATTGTTACTGTATAGAAACACAGCTGGTTTTTGTATATTGATTTTTGTATTCTCCAACTTTACTGAATTTGTTTATTAATTCTAATAGTTTTTTGGTGGAGTCCTTAGGATTTTATGTATACAAGATCATGTCATCTACAAACAGAGACAATTTTACTTCTTCCTTTTTGGTTTGGATGCCTTTTTAAAATTTGTCTTGACTAATTGCTGTGTCCAGGACTTCCAGTACTATGTTGAATGGGAGTGGTGAGAGTGGGAGCCCTTGTCTTGTTCCTGATCTTAGAGGGAAAGCAGAAAGCCCTTGATTTTTTTCAACTCTCAAGTAAACTAGAATATTGCCTTTTATTAAATTAAATGTAATGGCATTTCCTAAATTAATAAAACATAAAAATTTTAAAAAAACACTAGAAAACATCTGGACGATTTCCCTAGTTATAAATAAAAGGAAACTGAAGTCAAGAACTGCTAAATTATTTTCCCAAGGCCTAGAAGCAAGAGTTAGAAGTAACACAATTCACTCACTCACTCCAATATTCATCCACTCACCAGACATCAGAGAATAAGTGAATAGACAAATGAAAGATAAATTAACAAATGCAGTTTTGTTAATTACATGTAAATGCTAAAATAATTATCTTCTGGATAGAATAGAAAGACAAGACTTTGCCCTCAGGTGACCCTCTGTGTGATGAGGCCCAGGCGGGAGGATAAGTTCAGTGCTCAGTGCAGCCTGAAGTGACACGTTGCAGGGGAGCTTAGTGTTCTGAGAGCATGTTCTTCTCCAATGTGATGAGGAGAGAGCTCAGAGGTGACAGAAGCATGGAGCAGGGCAACCTGTGCAGGGGGGCGGGGAGAGGACAGGAAGAGTTACAGTCTTCCAAGAGATGATGTACAAGTTGAGTTTTGAAAGCTGAATATTAGTTAATTGAGGGACAGGGTGATATACTGAGAAGCACCCAGAGGTAAGCTGTGTTTGGGTTCTGCTTCTCACTATTTGCTTAACTTTATGTAAGTAATTAAACTCCTTCTTCATCTTTAAAATGTAGTGATGACTACTTGTATGGTTGCTGTGAGAAATGGAAATAACGTGTGTAAATTTCCTACGACAATGCAACTATCAGTTGGTGATCACAACTTGTAATGATCTAAAGATGATGATGGTGGGTGTGCTGGACAGGGAAAATAGCATGCTAGGGCCTGGAGGTCTAAGAAAGTACAGTGAGTCCCAGGAACTGGCAAGACTTCCATATGTAGTGATTCACTGGAGGTTTTTAGTGAGAGTAATGAAGCCACACGGTGCCAGCACACAACCAAGAATCTGGAAATAATCTTAAAGATAATGAGGAAGGTTTTAAGGATGCAAAGTAGGGATGTCAAAATCAGACTTTTCCTGTAGGTCTATCATTTTTCCAAAAGTTGTAGAAGATGGATGAGGTGGTACAAGATCAGAGGGACACACTCTGTTGGGAGGTAACATCCAAAGGCAAGGCCTGGCCTAGAGAAGTGGTGGTCAGGAAAGGGAGAAGGACACAGATTACTAAATGTTCAGAAATGAAAGTTCAGGCTCTGACGATTGACTGAATTTTAGGAAGAAAGATACAGAGAGATCAGATGGCCCCACAATTTCAGAAGCTGTTTCTGTGATGTTTGGCAGAGGTACAAAATAGGACATAGAATAGAAGAAACAGGTATATTGTTTAGATTATGAGTTCTATTTTTGGACTTGTTAAGTTTGAAGGACTTTCAACTAGGGAAGTCCAGGTACAACAGGAGACACTGGTCTGAAGTTCAAGGCAGAGGATGTGCATTTGGGAGCTATGAGTGCTGTGATGGAATCGAAGTTATGGAAACTGACAGTGTAAAGTAAGAAAGGAAGAGGGTGATATGGAAATCTATAAATGTCAACATTTAAGGGGAGGACAGAGGGCAAGAAACTTGTAAGCAGATGAGGAGGGGCCACCACAGGAATGCGTGGTGCACAGAAGTTGCCCGGTGAAAATCTCTGTAACGAGTAAAGGAATGAGCAGGTGGAGGAAGAAGTAAAATGGGTGAGTGCAGCCTATTTTGGGAGACGCAGGTTTCTAAAGGGAATGGGTAAATTGCAAGTTAGCTAGAGGTTTTATGAACTTGAGTAAGGTTTGTTTTCTTTCTGGTTTTTTCAAGATGGGAAAATAGAAGATGTTTACAGACGGAGGGAAGAGTGTGAGTAGTGAAGGAAAGCTTGACCGTTGAGGGAGAAGGGATGGAATCCAGGGTGTAGAGCAACGTCAGGGCAGAAGAGGTGCTGCAGCTGAAATGGAGGGGACCAGGAGACGTGTCCGTTGAGGCATGTTTGTGTGAGGGCAGGAAGACGAGAAAGTCTCCCTGTTCCTTTGCGAAGTAGGACATCTCTTCATAGCTGTTTTTCAGTTTTGTTTCTTTTTTATTTTTATTCCTACTTTAAAACCAAGCTGAAACTTCAGTCCCGAGGTGACTCTTTCCCAGACAGTTCCTGGGGGCCAACAGTCACGGCCTGTGCTCTGGGCACTTTGAGGACAGTTTGATCTAGACTTTCCTTACAGGGAATAGCCTCTCAAGATTTAAGTCACTTAAAAACACTTTTTTTTTCTTTTTTTGCAAGATGTCTAAAATCCTGAATGCTTTCAAACACCTTTGAGATAATTGTGTGAGTATCCTTATACACAGGTGAGTGTTTACAGCTAAGGTAAGTTCCGCTGGAGCATTGATGGCGTTGGTCTGTATTCACCAGACTTCAACATTAGAAGATTTAAGATGCTTTTTATCTCAGTACATTGAGGCATAGTCACTATTAACTTATTTAGTCTGATTTAGAGTGATTTGGAGGAGATGGAAGTAAAGGCATCTTCTCAGGGAAACTTCAGTAATTAACCTCATTCCTTGCTGGGATCCGCGAATTGTTCTTCCAGCTCCCCCTTCACATGACCTCCATCATACTCCGTGGTCTGACATATGGGTTAGTTATTGCCGCAATAATGCTGCATAACAATCAACCTTGAAATCTGAATGGCTTACAACTACAAATTTAGACCTTTCTTTTTTTCTTTTTTTAAATTAAATTAAATTTTTTCCAATTATTTTATTGAAATCATAAGGGTTTATAACTGTATAATTTTGGGTGTACATTATTATTTATTAGTGTCCATATAGACTGCCTTGTGCTCACCACCGATGCTCTAATTATCATCTGTCATGATACACATGTGCCCCGTTACCCTCTTCACCCACTCCCAACCCCCTTCCCCTCTGGTGACCACTAATCTGTTCTCTTTGTCCATGTGTTTATTTATCTTCCACATATGAGTGAAATCATGCAGTGTTTATCTTTCTCTGTATGGCTTATTTCACTTGACATCGTACCCTCAAGGTCCACCCATGTTGTTACAAATGGGATGATTTTGTCTTTATTTATGTCTGAGTAGTATTCTATTATGTATATATATACCACATCTTCTTTATCCATTCATCCATACCAGGGCACTTGGGTTGCTTCCATGTCTTGGCTGTGGTAAATAATGCTGCAATGAACATAGGGGTGCATAAATCTCTTTGGATTGTTGATTTCAAGATCTTTGGATAAATACCCAGCAGTGGAATATCTGGATCATACGGCAGATCTATTCTCAATACTTTGAGAAGTCTCCATACTGTTTTTCATAGCGGCTGCCCCAGCTTGCATTCCCACCAGTGGTGTATGAGGGTTCCCTTTTCTCCAGATCCTCTCCAACATTCCACAAATTCAGCTCTTTCTGCATCATGGGTTTGTGGGTCAGCTGTGTCTTGGCCAGCCTTGGCTGGACATTGGGCTTGGCGACAGCCTTTGGGTCTAGTTCAAGCCACTCTATGTGTCTTGTTCTTGAGCTCAGGCTACATTTTCCTAATGGTGATGACAAAGGAAAGAAGGCCAGTGCACCCATACAAACACACTTCAAGTCTCTGCTCGCATCACACCCACTAGCATTGCTTTAGCCAAAGTAAGTCATGTGGTCAAGCTCAAAGTCCAGGGGTGAGGAAGTAGCCTGTGTCCACAGTGAAGTCATGGTGAAAACACGCAGGTATAACACAACCACAAGGTCATCAGAAGTGGGACCAACAATTCCATCAGCAACATTTGGCATGTCAATCGTCTAGGCCTGGAACATGGGCGGCAATGATAGCTTCTCCCTCTCCGGACCTCATGGTGCCTGGAGGAGAAACAGGTAGGGGTAGGGCTTGGATGCAGAGTGGCTCTATCACCTGGGTACATCATTTATCCTTTTGATCACTCACTTTCCTCTTCTCTTAAATGGGGAATAGGAATTCTGTTAACAGACATCATAGTACACATATAAGAATCAGGTTCAGATTCTCTGTACTCAATAGAGACGCTGGTCAGAGGAATGATGCATATGGAGATGAAGAAGAGAGTATTTTAGCAATATGCTAAAACTTAGGGTTTATTTGTGACCATATCTGATTTCACACCAGGCCATGCATTTAATCTTGATTTGCTAAGAAAATCTGCAAACTGAATCCGGGTTGATTTTTGTGTCATTAAGGAAAAGATAAAACCAGCATTTGGTATTCTCACCATAACCAAGGTTAGCGTGTTCATCCCAAAGCAAAGAGAAAGTCTCAGAGGCGAGGTGAATGACGTGCCATAAGTGTGGAGGGTGCACCTGATGGCACACGGCCTACCTCACCACTCAGAGAAGAAACACTCAACAGTGTGTGTCCCACTGCACACGTAGTCTAGTGCATCACAGTACTGTGCATCCAGGAGAAACAAGGCGTTCCCCAGATGCATCTAACACAGATGTCTGCGTGCTCACACAGCAACGCAACGTGCCACTCCAAAGAGGGCACTTGCTGCTAAGTGTTGGGATGCAAATTCCAAAATCAAATGCCAACTAATTCAGCAGTCTGACATTTGGTTTGACTTGATAAATATGTATTGGTCTTGTCTGCATTTTGATCAATTACTTCAAATTTTCTATTCCTATTTTCTCACTCGTCTAAACATTTCCACTTCCTTCTGCTGCCATTAAGACACAGCACAGCTACGGTTGGTAGACTCAGGCTTCCCTTGTTCTCAAACCCAGCTAAGCCCAGCTAAACGAGGAGAGAAGGGAAAGCTGAGTCATGCAGATTTCCCGTAGGAGCCCTAGTTCACACTCCTCAGTCTGCTAATTACTAGATCCTCCTTGGTTTCTCTTAGCAAGTGCTGTCTCCATCGTGGTAGGTGGGTGTGGGGAACAACACCTGTTGTAAAGGTGATGAAAATGTCCAGATTTCATTTAGTGTATAACTGAAACCAATTTCTATGTGTAGCATCCAAAGTCTTTCAGAGGCTGAAGAACTTGAATGTTGGGAAGCTGACAAACTAGGGTAGCTGAGCAATCTACCCACGTTAGACTGTGATGCCGCGGGGAGAGGGCGCCTGCAGAAGAAAGATTCTCAGATCTGACATCAAGGTCATTGTTGTCAGAAGGAAACTAACCTGAAATTAATCACTAAACTTAAGAGCTAGAGAAGGGAAGATTTAAAAGCAAAAGTTTACTGGCAGAATTTTTCTTGTCTTTAAATGTCAAACATATGAATAAGAGCACTTAATAAAATTATCAAATTTTTCTATTATAGCTCTTGATATTAGAGGCTATAACATCTGGCTGTTCAGAACATCCAAAAAGTAAAGGCATAAATGAGTGACCAAGTGGAACTTAGTTCTGAGTCGGGTCTCACAGGACGCGGCTCACCGTGCTGCTGTCACTCCGCGTCCTTCCGCGGGTTTGACGAGTCGACAGAAAGCCAAGCTGGCATTACGAAGAGCTCATTGTGGTGAGTAAACACGGCTTTAGAAAAGACTAATGAAGAATCCAGTATAATCTACTTAAACAGTTTAGGGAAAACCCTGCTCACTGATTCAGACTAAAGCATTTGAGATTCCAGATCTGGTCTAAGATGAAGAATCTTCCGAGTGGTTTTTGAGCAAGGCCATTTGCTTTCACCACTGCCCTGAGTGCATCAGCCGTGGGTTAAGTATCTCATAAAAGCTGCAACAATTTTGATTTGTCATTTTGTTTGTCAGAATTTAAAGTTTTATTGCAAGTTCATATGCTGTGAGTATATTCTCAAAGCTCTTCAATACAAAAAAGTGCCAAAGTATAATTTACTCCAGAGGAGGTCTGGATGCATTCAAGCTTGAATCCATTACTCCAGACCAGTTATTTCTCTTTGAGCTCTAATAAGATTATCCACGTCAGTTTACAACTCCTCAAAATTTTGGTCCTAGCTGAGTCACTATAATTCAAGATAGAGTAGCTGATAGAAAAAAAAATATCCCCCAAATACTACTGGCACCATCACCTCATCACTGCCTAGAGGTTCAATTCTATTTTTCTGTGCCAACTGAATATTTCTGCCAGATATGAGAAATCAGAGCGCTGGAAAAGAATTTAGAAACTGTCATCCAGATCAGCATTTGGAAAAGTATATTCTATTTATTATTAGCTATTTATTTAAGTGCACCTGAATTCAACATAGTCACATCTATTTTTTTATCCCTAAACATTGAGATTCCCACTGAATTGTGCATGTCTTAACCGATTTACCTTGAATTTATCAGATATTCTTGAATATATACGCCAGTCAACATAATACATTTGTAGGAGAAGGATATTACTTCTTAATATACAAAAAACTTACATATTAAAACATATAGAAAACTCCAAGATTTATAAACTCTGGTCTTTGGGTCATTTGTAGTCTATAATTTAAAAAAAATACAGTGAAAGAGCCCTGTGTGTGGGTGAGGAGACCCAGAGTCGAGCTGGGCTGCACTAGCTCGGTGCGAAGCGGCTACAGGGCTCTGTAGGTTTGAGTTTCCTCACCTGTGAAATAAAACGTTTTCACCAGATGATTGCTAAAGTTCCACCCAACCTTAAAAGGTGATGACTCCAGGAAAATTTCATGTTCCAAGGTTTGATCACTTGAAACAAAGACGTGGATTTCCTTGTTTGTTGCCTGGGGTTTGGTTTAGCTACGGTGTTGGTCATCCTTTGAGAATGTGAAGCTGTCAGGTTTTAAAAGAATGATGATTATACAAACAGAAAATTAAACAAGGAAAGTACTTTTCAGGAATTTTTAAATCAAAGAAACACTAATATACATAGTACAGCATCTCATGAGCTGTAGCAAGATTGTCCCACAACACACAAAGGGGCTTTAAGATATGATAGGATAAGATACAAAGGAATTTTAAACCATGAAAATTGCATGTAAAAATTAAAACATGTTTTTTTTTTAATCTCACAATACTCTTTTCAGTCTTTCTAAAAGTTTCCTAACTGCCAATTAAATTTAGTTATTGGGATTTCAAACCATCTAGCTTAAAGCTCTTTGGTGACTTCCACTGCTGTTGTTGGACCACCAGAACTCTTTAAGCCCACGGTCCCTGGCCCTGCATGAACTGACTACTGTCCACCCTCACCCTCTCATGGGGCTCTCCCCATCTCGGCCGGCTGCAGCTGCACTGCACTTCTTCCTCCTCGTTCTTTGAGTCCCCTCTGTCTTTGTGCCCTTACACATGTAAGGATGCTGCTCTTCTCCTTTGCAGAGTAGGGGAGCAGGGGAACTAATGCTGAGCGCACTCTTTTACAACGAGGTAAAATGCTGATGAGACTCTGATAGAAAGGTGTTGAGGAAGCTGTGGGGGGGACCAGATCACCTCTAAGAAGGTGGCCACACTGTGGGGTTAATGTACTCCTCCTCTGTGTGAAGATGGAACCTGGGAGTGCTGCCACACCTCGCTCCTCCAGGATAGGACACGTGATCAGGCATCTTGGGGGAATTTGACCTTCATCAGATAGAGAAAGAGCCTGGCCTTGAGAGAGTATAATTCTTAAGCAACTGTATTCTTTCTCATGTCTGTGACCCCTTTAAACTAATTTTGTGGCCTTATTCTTACCCATTCCAGGAGTGAATCTCGGGCAGATCCTTATCAGTCATAAGAAGAATCTCATTTCAGTAGCTAGTTGATTTTTGGATATTAAACTAACCTTGCATTCCTTGGAATATCTCACTTGGCCATGGTGTGCATTCTTTTTTATATTTTTCTGGATTTGTTTTGCCAGTGTTTTGTTGAGGATTTTGTGTCTATATTCATAAATGATATTGATCTGTAGCTTTCTTTCCTTCTGATGTTTTTGTCATCAAAAATATATTTTTGAAATCAAGGTACTAGTGGCCTTGTAAAATAAGTTGGGAAGTGTTTCTTCCTTTTCTGTTTTTTGGAGGAGTTTGTGAAGACTTGGTCTTCTTTCAATGTTTAGTATAATTCACTGGTGCCATCTTGGTCTAGGTTTTTCTTTGTGGGTAGTTCTTGATGACTAATTCATTCTCTTTACTTGTTAATGTTATTCAGATTGCCTATTTCTTCTTCAGTCAGTTTCAGTAGTTCATGTATTTCTAGGAATTTGCCCATTTCATCTAAGTTGTCTAGTTTGTTGTTGGACAATTTTTCATAGCATTCCTTTATAATCCTTTTTATTTCTGTAAAGTTCTTAGTTATAGCCTCTCTTTCATTTCTGCTTCTTTAAAATCGAGTCTTTTCTCTTTTTATCTTGGTCAGTCTAGCTAAAGGTTTATCCATTTTGTTATCTTTTAGAAGAACCAGCTTTTGTTTTTATTGATTTTCTCTATTGTTTTTCTATTTTCTACTTCTTTAATTTCAGCTCCAATCTTTATTATTTCCTTCCTTCTGCTTGCTTTAGGTTTGGTTTGCTCTTCTTTTTCCAGTGTCTAAAGGTGGAAGGTAAGTTACTGATTTGAGATCTTTCTTTTTTCTTAGCACGGGCACACAGAGGTGCACATTCCCTCTAAGCTTTGGCTGCATGCCGTATGTTTTGTCTCCATTATCCTTTGTCTCCAAGTATTTCTGATTTCATTTTGAATTCTTCTTTGACTCATTGGTTACTTAAGAGTGTGTTATTAAATTTCCATATATTTGTGAGTTTCTCAAATTTCTTCCTTTTATTGATTTCTAATTTCATTCCATTGGTCAGAGTACATACTTTCTATTATTACTATCCTTTCAAATTTATTGAGGTTTGCTTTATGGTCCAGCATATGGTCTATCCTGAAGAATGTTCCATGTGCAGTTGCAAAGAACGTACATTCTGTTTCTGCTGGGTGGAGAGCTGTACAGAGGTCTGTTGGTCTTGTGGCTCTATTGTGTTGTTAGCTCTTCCATTCCCTTATAAAACTTCTGTCTAGTCATCCTATCTATTATTATGCATGGGGTATTGAATTATCTATTTCTTCTTTCATTTTTGTCAATTTTTCCTTCATGTATTTTGGTGCTCTGTTATTGGGTGCATATGTTTATAATTGTTGTATCTTCTTGATGAACTGACCCTTTTATCATTATGAAATGTCTCTCTTTATCTCTAGTAATATTTTTTGTTTTAAATTCAATTTCCTCCAATATTAGTATACTCACTCCTGCTTTCTTGTAGTTGCTGTTTGCATAATATATCTTGTTACAGCCTGCTATTTTTAATCTATTTGCATCTTTGAATCTAAAGTACATCCCCTATAGACAGTATATTGTTGGATCATGTTTTTAAATCCAGTTTGATAATCTATGCCTTTTGATTGAATTAGAAAATTTTTTCATTGTGGTAAAATTCACATAACATAAAATTTACTATCTTAACCATTTTTAAGTATACAGTTCAATGGTATTAAATACATTCATAGTGTCATATTACCAACACCACAATCAATCTACAAAACTCTTTTCATCTCGTAAAACTGAGACTCTGACCCATTAATCCATGACCCCCCAGCCCCTGGCAGCCAGGATTCTACTTTCTGTCTATGATTTGATACTCTAAGTTCTTCAGATGAGTGAAGTTGTACAGCATTTCTCTTTTTGTGACTGGTTTATTTCACTTAATATGATGTCCTGAAGTCTCATATGTGTTGTAGCATGTGTCAGAATTTCCTTCCTTTTTAAGGCTGCACTATGTGTGTGGTATGATGTGTGTGTGTATGTGTGATGTGTGTGTGGTGTGATGAGTTTGTATGTGTGTGTAGTGTGTGTGTATTGTGGTGTGTGTGTGGTATGATGAGTGTGTGTGTGTGTTGTGTGGTGTGTGTGTGGTGTGATGTGTGTGTGGTGTGATGTGTGTGTTCTGTGTGTGATATGTGTGATGTGTGTGTTCTCTGTGTGTGGTGTGTGTGTATGGTGTGTGTGTGTGTATGTGTGGTGTGATGTGTATGTCCTCCTTGTGTGCTGTGTGTGTGGCGTGATGTGTGTATCTTCTGTGTGTGTGTGGTGTGTGTGTGTTCTGTGTATGGTGTGATGTCCATGTCCTCTGTGTTCTCTGTGTGTGCGCATGTGTCCTCTGTGTTCTCTGTGTGTGCACATGTGTCCTCCGTGTTCTCTGTGTGTGGTATGTATGTATGTATGTGAGTGCTCTGTGTGTGTTCTGTGTGTGGCGTGATGTGTGTGTTCTGTGTGTGTGGTGTGTTTGCGTGTGTGCACATGTCCTCTGTGTTCTCTGTGTGTGTGTTCTCTGTGTGTGCACATGTGTCCTCTGTGTTCTCTGTGTGTGCACATGTGGACTCTGTCTGTCTCTCTTGCGTCCTCCTCAGCCCCTGACCCGCGGCTGCCCTCACATGAAGGCTACGGCAGGAGAGTGGCCCGGACTCCTGTGCAGGGCTGCAGCTGCATCTCCACTGCAGCTCGCGGCCTGGGTGGTCCCCTGGCACCTGCGGGACGCAGCTTCAGAGCCTCCCACAGATGCCCTCTCCCCAGCCTCCTGTCAAAGGCCTGGCTGTGCCCATGTTCATGGAGCCGAGTGGGAGGAAAGCTGGGCTCTCACACGCCTGGGTCCCTGCTGTTGCCGACACCTTCACCAGAAGGCATTGGGGAATCAAGGACAAGAGCCTTTGCAGGGATTTTTGCAGGAAAGAATGGCAAGGGTGGTGGGAGCAGGTTTCAGATTGGCTAAGTTGAGTCCTTTCAGGGCTCTGGGTGCAGAGGTTGCCCTGCCTTGTCTGGTCGCCAGTCTGGCTGCCAAGGACAGGGCGTATTGACCTGGAGCAGAGTGCCAGTAAGGGAGGTGGTGGGGTGTGGGCTTGGGCTGGAGGGTTTGCACAGGAAGGTGCTCTCCCTGGCAAGTTGTCTGACATCTCTGGGAATTAGCTAACCCTGCGAGGGGCAGTGCCCAACTCTGTCAGCCAGGCTGACATCACTTAATACACAGGAGGAGAGGAGCTGAAATGTACCATCTACCATCTTTGGCCAGAAACTCTTTAATACCATTTTTAAATGTATTTTCTCATTTAATCTTCAAAATGGTTTCATGAGATAGGCACAGTGATCTCCATCCTACTGATGAGCAAGCAGAGGCCCAGCTGAGCCGTGGATCAAACCCAGAGTGTTTGACTGTGGAGCCCATGGTCTCAGTCAGTGCACTGTGCTGTGCTGTCTCTAATAGTGAACATCTTCGTGAATTAGGTCATTGGGAAGTTTGGGGACCCGTCAAGTTGGAACAATAAATTTAAAAATCTGAATTGAAATATGTCAGTTGTTACATGTAAAGGTCTGCTCTGAATGAGCATGTGGCTGTTTCATGAATTGCGTGGTGGGTTTCAGGAGCTGGGGATCCAGGGGCCAAGCATATTCTGTCTTGTCCTCCCTTCAGTCTGATGGACAGGGAAGGCTGTCATCAGCTCCACCAGGTGCCATCGGCAGAGCGGCCACGTGGGGGCAGCAGGAGCAAACCTCATCAGCAACGGCTCCTCCTTCGCCGTGGAGCTGCTTCTCCAGCGTTTCAGATCCGCCTGTGGATGATGAGTAGTGCGACTTCGCTGGAGACTTTAAAAACCAAACTAAGCTTTGAAACAGTTAAATTACTAAGATGTTTTCACAGTTCTCAGGGTTGGACTCAGACCTAACAGATAAGACCAGTGCCCTGGGAGAAGGTTGGTACAGCTGAGTATCTTCAGGACTATTTAGGAAACAATTCTGATTTACATTCCACTTATCTTCAGAAAGAATTTGTGGCAGCTAACAGTGCTAAAACCACACAAAATGCTCCAGTTCAGAGGAAAACAGAATAAGCAAGCAGAGAAATAGCTAGACCGGCAGGCATGTGCAGGAGGCGACTCTGAGCATCCTGTAAGGAGCAGTGAGAGCCTTCCCAGGGCTGCGCTCAGGCTCTCCTGAGTCCATGCAGGGCTCCTTGATGCCCCCAGCCGAGGATTGTGAGCAGTGGCGGGGTTCCTGGTCACTTCCTCCATGAGACCCTCTGACCTCTCTGGCCTGCCTCTCAGAACTCCCATGGCTGTTCTGGCCACATTCACTTTTGTGTTTCTTCGCTTACATGCTGTGTGCACCTTTAATTATGCGCTCTCCTGTCATTTCACTGTTTTCCTATGTTCTTAGTGAACTATTGCTTCGCATCTCCCACAGTGATTTATAGTCTCTTGCTGGGTTGCATTAGTTAATCAGAGGCTAGGAGCACCAGCAGTGTCACAGGGCAGGTGCCCCAGACAGTGCCCGCTGAGCAGGCTCCCCCTGCAGCTGTTGCAACGAAGGCGTGGTTGAGCCGCTGCTCTTACTGTGCTGTGGAGACAGACTGAGGCAAGATAGCCAAAACCTCGGGGCCCCTCAGCCCTGTCAAATGGCATGTGGGCACACCCTCTGAAGACACTCGCTGGTCCAGTGTTGAGCTAGGAAGGACCCACAAGGCAGCCATTGTGTCACAGAGATGGACTCAGGGTGTGAGTGCAGATGGGAGTCAGAACTCCTGAAATAGAACCAACCTTGCAGACTGCCTGGAATTCAACAGGAGTTCATTAAATAATTGTTGAATGAATAATCTGAAAACCATTTCCGTGTTTTACAAATGAAAAGCCTGAAGCTCAGATTAAGTTACTCACCTAAAGTCATACTGGAAATTGGTGACAGAGCCGGACTGAGATCTGAGAGGGCCTCAGGCATGTAAAGAGCAGCTTTAGTTAGAGCTGCAATCACCTGTTTAAGTGTTTTGGACACTAAGGCTCTAGTGTGCCTCTCCCCGTGGCAGATGCTGAGAACAGAGGTGATGTCTGTGTCAGAGAAACCTCCTGGACTGATTGTAAGGAGACTGTGATGTAAATGGGGTCCAAGGCCATGTTCCAATTCAGGGTTTGCCTGCAAAATCTGAAGTTGACCCTGGTTGATGGGAAACCCATATATGAACAGAAGAAGATGACGGAAGAAGCAGAGCAATGGGGGAGGGAGGCTGCTTCACTCCAGCCCCCAGAAGGTACAGTCGTGTCCAGCAGGACAACTCCCCCAAAGGCCCCGAGAACCTCCACAGAACTCACCCCTTGGCTTTAAGGCTGGGCTTCAAAGATGGGCCCTGAGCTGTCTTGGCAGTTCATGATGGTACAAGACGAGACAACAGGACCAACAGAGGGACATTCAGGGAACATTAACTTCCTTCAGACGTGTCTTGGAAAAGATAAGAAATTCACTGCTAGAATATTAATATCTTTAATTAAAAAGAAAGCCACACATACCATAGAGTAAAACTTGTTCAATTAACAAATATTTGTTGACTGTCTACTTTGTGCCAGGAACAGCTCCAGTCCTATGTGGAACTGCAAACAGCGTGGGGATTGATCAACACAGGAGGAAGGGTGCACTCAGAAGGAAATAATGCAGGCATGGGACCGGGGAGGGGAGCTGCCCCTGGTGGGTGATCACCTTCAGGGAGGCCGATGAGGGGGCTCTGAGAAGGGACCTTCTTTGAGCCAAGACCCAGTGAAGGGGAGTGTCAACGAAAATAATCCACAACCAATCTATAAATGAAAATTTGGGTGAGTTTATTCTGAGCTGAAATCTGAGGACCATGGCCCGGGGCCTTTCTTCCCAAAGGAAGAAAGAGCACCAAAGAAGTGAGGTATACAGAGTGGTTATATACCCCCATACAGGACGTTTCACATATGATTGAAATGTCCCTCCCACAATAGTCACAAGATTGCCCTGTCGGCACAGCGCTTGATAGACACAGCAGGTAATGGGTCTGCTATCTTGGAGGGCGTAGCAGGAGGCAAGCCTACTGTCTTGAACTGGGTGGTCGCAGGTGAGCGCAGCAGTTTCTAGCCTAAGGAAAGATGCCTAATCCTTAAGGGAATGCCAGCATTGGGAGGGGGAGGGAAGTTGCACCTTTATTTCAAGGGCCTTTGTTCTTGCCATAGGGAATATCTAAAGCAGATATACAATGCATGCTCAACGGCCTCTGTCAGGCCCTTTTGGAAAGACAAGGTCAGGCCAAATTAGGTTTACACCAAATGGCTTCCTCATATTCTCCAATATATCCTATTACTTGCCATTTTTATTTGTCAGGAGCAAGGCGTGTGGACAGCTGTCCAGGGGAAGAGCAGCAGAGCATGCACATTTGTTATTAACTTTAAAGATCAGACACAAATTTCAAGAGGTTTTGACTTGGTGGCCGCTTTGGGACAGTGGCTCTTCTCCCTGACGTCCTAGGGGACTTGCTTATTCATCCTCACTGTGAGATCCTCTAAGGAAATGTCTTATTTAGACATTGACCTCTTTTATTGAAAGGTAAGTGAATCAGCCCTAGTTGATGACAAAGGCTTTGGAGAAGGGATACAGGCCGGACTTTTGTGGTTAAGGACACAAGGGAGCCCTGGGTGTTGGGCGTCTCCCTGTCCCTGAGCGGGAGCAGGAGACCCTGAAGAAGAGTCGTACCCCCGAGGAACTTGCTGTGTCTCTGCTTGAAGTGCTGCCTTCTCTCCTCTCAAGCCACCCTGCCCCCAGGACCCTTGCCCAAATCATCCCGCTTGTCCTGATTGCTTCCTCATCTGAACCTTCAGATCTGACGGTTTTAGCATTTAGTGATTCCCTGGCTATTTCATGTACGTTTCCTTGCGTTCCCGGGTAGACAGAAAGCTCCTGCAATGAGGGGAGACAATTCCGTGTATGTGCTGTTTACATACACATTTTTTGATTGTCAGGAAAGAGAGAGGGAAGTGTAGGACAAGACAGTGATAGCCACACAGGAAAAATTTCATGAACAGCCCAATCTGGGGCTGAGGAGAACGGGACGGGAAGAGGAACAGGTGGGGACTGGAATACCGTTGGGCAGCAGTTTGGGAGGGAGTGGGATGGGACTCAGGTCCAAGATGCAGGAGATCTTGATGCCATGAGCACAACCACTGCCACCTCTTAGTCAGAAGCTGAGGCAGGAGACTCTATCTTTTTGGTAAATAGCTTCAAATAAAGTAAGTTTGGTGCTGCCAGAAGGAGGAAAGCGAAAGGTCAAGTTATGATGGAAGAGGCGAGCGTCGTGCAATCTTTCGCTGGCATGAATACAACTGAAATAGGTCATTTAGGAAGGGAAGGTGGCTGATCCTCACTTGCTGGCCTGCCTCAGATGAATAAGCTCAGACAGGCAAGGAAGGAAAACCGGCTGAAATGGATGCTGATTACAACCCAAGGAAGATGGTGAGTGGCTCTAGGGCAGACACTGGGATTTAGTCTTTCATTGCATATGAATAATAAAATCCAGATATAAAGACCCTTCCACCTCCAAAATCTTCTGATCCTGGGTCTCACACTAAATTCAACAGGTAAGATATGTTTTTCTTAATATAGTTAACTCCTTGGAATTAGGCACTCCTTTTGTGCTTGGTGTAGCAAACACTGGTGCATATTTTACATTCAGGAAAATCATCATCAGCTAAAGAGTCTTTGACTCTGAGGTCAAATTGGTCTTTTCCAGAAGGGCAGTGGAAAAGAGGGTAACTGGCTTAATTTTATCTCTTAACATCATATTAAGCTTAATAATGACAAAATATACCAAAACAAGTCAGACAGTAATGAGCAGAGCTTCAATAAGATAGTATTCTGGTTTTGGAGTGCAAACCGTTTGTGAGGTGATTATCTTCTTCAGGCCAACTTATTAAGAATCTCCAAGCTTCCCCATTGCACCACCTGACACTTTTTTGGTATATGTAATATTTCTTCCCCACTAGCTGACTTAAGCATTCCATGAGCAAGAGAAAAGAATCTTTCTGAGAAGCCGTGTATCCACTGTACCTGCAGGAGTAGCAAGTGATTCTATTTCTGTAGCTTGAGAAGTGATGCATTTCCTCCGTGTTTCCTCGGAGGAACAGCCACGCTTCTCAATCAGAGATCTCTGGAGAAGATGCTTGGCATCTTTTCAGCTGCCTCCAGAGTTAGATGACGTGAAGAAACCTGGTAAGTCAGCTACACTCTGAACTTTGTATGACTCAGATCCCACAAAGCCAATTACAGTGTTAGAGTTTCACCTTGATCCACCTGCCAGTTCCTAGAAGAGCACAGGGTGAGTTGCAGACCAGTGGTCCAGAAACCGACCTGCTCGTCAGAATCACACGGGAAGCTCAATCAGAATCTCTGGATTTGGAGCCCAGAAATCTGTATTTCAATAAACTCCATAGGTGGTTCTCACAGACTCAACGAGGCACACAGATCTGTGCATCAAGATTTGGGGCTATCAGCGTACATCGCGCAACATCCAAGACAGGTCTTAGATGTCAAGACTAAATTTGGAAAAAAGCAATCCAGGCAAGAGCTGAGGCATCATTCCGTAAATGATTCCATAGACTGAATATAGAGGAATATTTAGAAATGAGAAAAAGGGCATGTCTTTTTGGCCAATGTTCTCCAACAATCAACTTTAAGGCATCTTTTGCATTTTGAATGATGATTTCTGCCCATATGAGTCAAGTGATGCACTGAAATAGTGACAGCTCTCATATATTTCTTGTCCATAAAAATTTCTTGAATAATCTGTGGTAAACAAAGAACCACGCTCTGAATTTTTTTTTTAAGTCACCTGATGCTAACCTGTTACTGCTGTATCCAGAGACTAGAGATGGAAATAGCTGTACTCAGAAGCATTTTGAAGAGTCAAGGTCAACCAGAAAATTCTTTCTCTTGGGTAGCTCTTTAAAATTGATTTAAATTCTTGCCTAAGGTTAATTTTAATTTCCCACTGGGACCAGGATCCACTTTTTTTTTTTGTTTTGTTCTCACAGCACCTATCCCGATGTCTCTAAAAAAGAGTTGCATTTTAATGACAATCATTATTGCTACATTAAGATTATGGTGATATTTTTATGGAAGAAAAATACAGAACAATTAAGGGGACTTTGAGAAACAGGTTATTCTGCAGGCAGACTTATCACATACTGAATACAATCATTCTTCGGTAGAATAGAAATATTATAAATTCTGATTTATTTTTTGGCCTCTTTATGTTCAGACAATTTGATACACTTAAGTTACAAAGGATTTCCTGAAAGCTTTTTCAAATTTATCTTCTATTGATCCCATGATCCAGAAGTTTTCAAAATATGGTGCAGTTGAAATACTAGCAATGAGGGTCTTCATAAAGCATTGGAAAATTCCAGAGCAAGATGAATTCTGAACAGAAAGTACTTAACTTGCGATGTCCATACATTCATTCACTCATTCATTTATTCAAAAGTATTATTTACTGTATTCCAGACTCTTTAATAGGTACTGGATGAGTCTTTGCCATACCATTACCCAGGTTAAGTAAATCAAATATTACCAATAACTATCCTCAGAAAAGTGGTTAGAAGTGGACTCCGTGTGAGCACTGGATACAAATACTCCTTAAAGGCGTCACCTTGCCATTGGGCATGATTGCTGTGGTCTAGTGCATGATCAATAGTCTTGAGGAATGCATGGTGGCACCAACATGGCCGTTGTAAAGTGGTTTACTGACAAGAATCCTAGAAAACATCTTTGCTGATTACTGGTGACCTACAGTTCCTATATATACACACAGTTGAGAAAGTTAGCATCTTGAGACAATTTTCTCTGGGTATTCTGAAATGATAGAATTCTTAGGCTTTACGCTCATGAAAATAACAAATATAATACACCTTGCTATCATAATTCCTGGGCTTCCTGCTGAAGGATTTTGAGTGGCAGAGTCGTTCAGACTGGCTGTTCTGCTTATGGAAACTTCATTTGGTGAATGTGAATCTTTACACAGAGTGCGAGTGTGACACACCCACCCCAACCCGACAAGAGGTTAATAGATCTGAAATCAACTGCAAATATGCTGGAATGTTCTTTTCCTCTTTCTAACGTTTACTAAAAATATGTTATATGCCAGGAATATGTTGGGTGCTTTTTGCATGGAATATATGATAACTCCAAGAGAAATTATCTCCCTTTTAAACATGAGAAAATTGAGATCAGAGAGTTTAAGCAATACATTCAACTTCACCACCTCAAACCCAAGTCTTGTATCTCCAGGGGTCCCACTCTTCCCACCCTTCCAGGAGCTGTCTGGTAGAGTGTGGTGCAGACAGCACTGATGTCTCTCCCTTAGTGTTTGTGGCAGTGGTGTAGCTCCACTTTTGCACAGTAAAATTGTTTCACTCAACAGGGCTTCACTGTGAGCTCCATGTAAAGGTGATCTAGAAACCTCGTCTAAGGCTGTCTCCAAGTTTCCAGATTGTGGAAGGTACTTGGCAGCAACTTTGCACATCCCTGAGCAAGCACTGCCATCCTGCTTCTGATGCTTCACTGGGGATTGCTCTTAGGCCTGGTCGCTCTGTCCCCACACGTGTGCCATCTTGCACGGGGACAAGACGGTTTGCTCATCGCATATTCAACATAACCACACAAGCCAAGCAACACACACCATGAAGTCTGGGACTCTTACCTGTCTTCTCAGCAATGAGCACGTGCACCTTTTGATCAGCCTCTGCGTTGGGAAGGGGATGGTGAGGGGCACAGGTAAGACAGGAGGACCGTTCTGTCACTTCGTGGATAAGATGCCGTAGAAGCTAGGTCACTGGTGTGGGATCCAGACAGAGCCAATTCGAATCCAGGCTGATCCACCTTTCAGCTGTGTCAACTGAGGCAAGTTGTTAATGTTCTCTGAGCCCTGGTTTCTTCATCTGTACAGCGGGGCTCACACTGCCTGCCTCCGTGGGCCGTTGTGAGAAAAGCAACGTAAACATCCAGTGAGAAGCTGAGGAGTAGGTGTGCAGTAAGAGGTGGCTTTATTATTAATATTCTGTACACTTCCCTAAAGTGAACAGCAGAATGGAGGCAGAATCAAGAGAAAGATGCATGAAAGCCACAAAGGTTAGCTCTGCATGAGAAACAACTGACCAATGGACAGAGGTGATTTCCACATGATGAGTAATGGCTCCAGGATGCCCCTTCCCAGGAACCTACCTGCCTTTGCTCTGTGACGAGTTTCACTTCTGGGTTCAGCTGTTTCTGGAGTCCTAGAACAATCCTTCAGCTTGAGTCTCTGCATGGAAAGCAGAATTCCACTGAATCTAGCATTTAAATTTCCCATCACATATTTGTTCCATTAGCCTATTGCTAATCTCAACCTCTAGAATATTCAGTGAAAACTAGAAATACCCTGGGTTATTTGCCTCTTCTGCATACCACTGGCTCTCCCTTTCCCAAATTTAATATATGTTGAAATAGCTTGTTGAGATAGTTTATTTAAAGATAAATAATATCCAACAACAAAGGGGAACTAAAAAGACCTGAGAGAAAAAATGTAAAGGAAAATGGCAAGGTGAAAAAGGGAAATTTGGAAAAAGACAGCAAAGGGGAAAAATAACCCAAAGTACTTTGGGGACACACATAGGAAAGTAGCTTTCTTATGAAGCAGGATTCAGCCTGTCCCGCCTCTTGCTCTGCTGGGCACCCCCAGGGGTGACAACCAGGTTTTCCAAGTGTACAGTCACTGCCAGGTGCTCTGTTGTACTGTCTGCAGGGAGCCTAAGCAACCTGAATTTGTGAATTTCAGCAGCTTACGCCCTCTGACGCCTGGGAAGCCCATCTGGGAAGAGAGCTGCAGTGGGTAAATGCGATCCTGAGCCCCAGACTCAAACTTGACCTGAGCTTTGAAGATGACTGACTTTTAAATGGAGACTGATGCTCCATCGTACAGAGTTCAGATGCCTTGAGATGCACCAAAGTACAGAAAACCACCAAGAGCACAGGAAGTTCCGACAGCCAGCCTCCCTCCTCTGAAGGTCTCCAGGGAGTCTCCCAGCTGACGACTGGGGCCCATCTAAGGAACAGGCTGAGGGGGACACGAGGGACACCAGGCACCAGACCAAGCTCGTTCTCCATCATCACCAACCCGCTATCCAGAAGGCTCCAGTCCAGCCCAGGAGAAAGGACCTTCCTATCGCGGCTGCTGCAGGTGGCACACAGGAAGGTGGCGCACAGGAAGGTGGCACCCAGGAAGGTGGCACCCAGGAAGGTGGCACACAGGAAGGTGGCGCCCAGGAAGGTGGCGCCCAGGAAGGTGGTGCCCAGGAAGGTGGCGCACAGGAAGGTGGCGCCCTGGAAGGTGGCACACAGGAAGGTGGCACAGAGGCCCCTTGGACCTGGAACTGCTCACCTAACTGGGCAGAGCTCAGCAGGAGCCTTCTAACAGGGAGCCATGCCCCCAGGCCCTCAAGCTGCGTCTGAGTGAGGAAGTTTCTAGAGTTGGGTTGGGTGGTGGTTGGTGGCTGCCAATGAGCAGGCGAATGGGGACGCGGACCGAGCGTCCTCTTGCCCTTGGCTGGCAGCTTGAGACAGAGGTGCTTCTCAGGCCAAGGCGGCCACTTTCGTCTGATGAGAGCTGAGGGCATGTCTGTGGTGTGGCAGCTCTCACGTGTGACTTCCCACAGGAGCTGGGTGGCGTCTGCCTGGCGCCCACGTGGTCTCAAGCAAAAGGACGGCTGAGCTGAGCTCTGGGGACCTGCCCTGTGACAGCAGGAGAGCTTTGTTACCAAGCATCTATTCACCATCCTGTGCTCTCACTAATTTACAGATAAATTCAAGTTCTGAAAATCATTTTTCTGGCAGCCCTGTTTACCTGGTGAAACTCCATTTTGTTTAATCAACTGATAAAAACCTTCACTCCTGCTTAGAGGGGACCCAAGGAACTCGTTTGTGTGGGATGCAGAGAAGGAAAGTGTGTCCATGACCTGCTTTGAAACTGCTGTTGCTGCGTCCACACAGGTTGACCCTGAAACAAATTATTTTTTTTACACTTTACAAACCTACATTTCAAATTTGACA
>NW_025793636.1:0-8235 GCF_021613505.1 Equus quagga | reverse complement strand
CCCCCAGACCCCCAAGTCATGTGCCACCCGCCTTTCACATGAAAATGGCTGAGACAGCAAGACGCAGTCCGCCAAGCCAGCCTGGCCAGGCAGTGAGGATGCGAGGCCATGTCCACACCAGGTGCCTGGAGCAGCCCTGGACAACGGCCTGTGGTTGGCGCCTCTCCCTCCTGTGGCCTCCATCCCTCAGAGCCCTGTCCATCCTCTACCCTCAACAATTCCACCTGTTTTCTCCCCTCCCCCTGCTCTCTGAGGCCACAGGATGGGAACACCAGAAAGCCGGACTGTCCAGCAGCCTGGTGAGTGGGGGCAGGGTCTTCCATTTTAAAGTGACACCCAGACCCCCAAGGTGAAGAGCAGAGCAGGGCATCGCTGCTGGGACCAAGAGGAAACAGCCCCTGAGGGAAAGACTCCAGCCCTAGCACTCACAAGGCCTCCTCTGTGCCCTCACAAGACCCGGGGGCAGCGGAGAAGGGGGGTCGCCCCACTGTTCATTCCATTGTTGACCCGCCCATTCAACAAATGCCCAGGGGGCTCCCCAGTCAGAAGGTGGGGGTGATAACAGTCCCCACTCAAAGATAGTTGGAGGCCTCATTCTCGAAGGTTCTGGGAGCTTCTGGCACGGCCTGGCTCAAAGGGTGTGGTCATCAGTGTGTCCTCTCAGGCCTGAGATCTCCCGGAAGCCAGTGGTGACCGGACTTCCCCGCCCACCTGCGCTATCTCGTCACTCTCTTATGTGTCCTGCTCACTCTCTGAAATAACCTTCTTTGTTTATTTGCTCATTCTGTCTTTTCCCCCCAGAATGTGAGCCTCATGAGAGCAGGGACTCTGCCTGTCACGTTTGCTGCAGGATCCCCAGGCTCTGGAACAGCACGTCCTGGCACAGAGTCAAGCTACAAAAGCGTTTGTTGAGTGAATGAATAGCTTAGGCCAGTGAATGGATGGAAGAACGAAAGAATAAATGAATGGGCTTTGCATGACCTTGGCCCTGCTCCTTGTCTGGACTCATTGCTACCATTCTCCCTGCACTTACTCCTGCCCCAGGCTGCCCCAGGACACTTGCTTTTCCTGCTCCTGGAACACTCTTCCCTCGTGTGGCTCATGTCCCGCCCCGCCCTCCTTCAGGCGTCTGTATGACGTCAGCATCCCAGGCCTTTCCGACCACCTGGTCTGAAACTGCCGACTAGCCCTGACTCCTGCCATTTCCCATCCTCTCACCCCACTGGCTTTCTTTTCTCCATAGCACTTAGTATCTTTTGCTATAATAATAACGTCTCTGTTTTGTTTATCGGCTCTCACTCCCCACTGGAACATCACTCCAGGAGGGCAGGGATTGGGGCTGTCTTATTGGCTGATCCTGCCCGTGGTCTTAGAACAGCGAGCGGCTGGTACATCACAGATGACCAGTAAATACTTGCTGAATGAATGAACGATCGGGAGGTCAGACAAAGACGCTGGAGTAAGGGGGCTGGGGCAAGCAGAGAGGGCTTCCTGGAGGAGGGGACATGAGTCGGGACTGATGGGATTAAGAGAGGCAGAGAGTGGCTAGGAGAAAATTCCAGGTAGCATAAAGGATTCAAAACCAGAGGCAGTTTCGCGGGGCCTGGAGCTGGGCTGTCACGGGTATCGTCTTCCTTTTTGCTCCCCCTCAAATGCTTAGATCTTATGCTGTCTGACAAGGGTTATTTGAAAATTTATTCAATGTTTTATTCATCCTTAAATTCTTTAAAGCTGCAAATCAAACAGTCGAGGGGTTCTTTGCTAACCAAGTTCCAGGCCCCTGTGTTGCAAATAACTCTGCTCTTTTGCATACCAAGCAGACCTTTCTCTGTCCCTGGAAGATGAATTTCTCTGGCGTTCATTGCTCTAATTGCATCCACAGTGAGGTGGAGCAAACATCCTCTCTTCCGATTTGCATTATGCAAAACCTTAATCTCCTCAAGTTTCTGAAAGCACTGTGAATGATTCACGGCCTCTGGCCGGGATGCACAGCTTGATCGACCCGTCCATGTAAATTAGATTTATTGGGGGAAAATAAAGGAGCCTTGATACTATAAGCTATGGGGAAATAACCCCCCCTGAGTGTGGAGGCCCCATAAATGTGCTTCCTAGGGAAACAAAATGGGGCAGTTGACCACACACATATTGTTGGATTTATGTCCTTCGTTCAATTATCAGAATGAAAAACACAGTGGACTTCTGTTTCAGGCAAACTAGTCTGCTGTCAGGGTGGGGTGAGGCGGGGAGGCGCTGGTCCTCTGTGAACTGGGGGCAATCTGGCCTAAGAAAGGCCCCTGGAAGGCGAGGCAGGAAAGCAGGATGCTCAGGGTCACAGCAAGCGCACCCGACAGAGATCTGACTTTGAAACCTAGCTGTGCACGTTCATTGCTTTGTGACATCAGACAGGTTACTTAACCCCTCTGGGCTTTAATGTCCTCCCTGTCACTGAGGGAGACCAGACCAGGTGGTTGAGGATTAAATGCCGTTCTGAACAGAAGCTTTGTTGGGCACCTTCCGTGTGCAGGCTCTGATCTATGCTCTGGGGAAACAGCAGAGACCAAAATGGACAAGGCCCTAACTCAGGGTGCTTAGAGAGAACAGCCAGGGAAGACTTCTGTTGCCTGGGCCAGCTCAGACAACCCTAAGGCCTGTGAAGTGAGTGAAACAGCAAGTGACTTGGGAGAGGGACAATAACATTAGCCGGATAACATGGTCAGACCCAAGACTGCAACAGTGGGCACGGGTGACAACAGCCCCTCTCAGATGCTGGTGTTGGTTGTTAGAGCCATAAATCCATGCAGATCTGGCCACCACCGCCCGCCAGCCATGGGTGTCCTGGGTTCTGGCGTCAGGTGTCAGGACTGAATGCAACCAAACATATTCATTAACAGATGTATTATTATTTTTATTACCATCGTTATTGTTATCTTTGCTACCATTTTACAGATGAGGAAACTGAGCCTGAGCATGGAATTTACAATCAGCAAGACATTCCTATGTAATACACACCCTGTCATCCATCTCTAAATTCATCTGCCTGGAGATGAGTAAGAAAGGACCACCTTGCTCCTCTGACCGGTTCTTTAGCTATTGGCTCTCAGCTGATAATTCGCTCTTCTAGGTGCTACTTTTTGGTACGGGTTCCGTCTTCGCAAACCACGTTTCGCCCTTGTTCCCCTCCCTGTTGGGCTTTGCTGATGCGGGGCACTGGAGGGAGACACAGAGAGGGTAGGAGGGTTTGCTCTTTCCTGTCTGCTTCCTGTCCCTGTTTCGCGTCTTCTTCCTGTTTGTTTCACGGTCACAGTCAATGTCACCTTAGTGCCCTCAAACATACCGGCACCCACCAGACAGTGCTGGATGCTTTTCAGCCCCACAGGGCGAGTTCTGCAAGCTCCCCCTTCCAGGCTGTTGTGTTAGCATTACAACCTCTTCCCTTTGTGCCCAAGCCCTAAAGTGGAAGCTGATTCCCTCAGTGGCCACCCTCGTGACACCTCAGTGCAGGGGTTGGTGAATTTTTTCTGGTCACATAGAAAGGGGCACATAATAAATAGTTTAAGCTTGCAGGCCATATGGCGTCTGTTGCAACTACTCAGCTCTGCCCTTGCAGTGTGAAAGCAGCTGTAGACATCGTGTAGACAAATGGGCATGGCTGTATGCCAATAAAACTTTATTTACAAAGACAGACAGGCCACCTGTGAACAACAGTGTGCCAGTCTCTGGCTTAGTGTTGTCTCTTTGCATTTCAAGTCTTCAATACCTAATTAACAATTATGTATATAGTCTTTTGATTGTTGTTAAAATAACTGGCATTGTTTGTGTCTCCTGAATGGATTCTCATTTGTACAAACTGGAACCAAGATTATGGTTCACATTTGACTGACTAACTAAGGCTTTTAAGGTACTTGTTACTTTTTTTCCCATTGGGTCCAAACAGCAAAAGGTCAACCACGTCGTGGACCAGTGTGATGTCTGTTACAATGAAAACAAGATCAAGAATCTCTGAAGACTCTATTGTGGCAAAAAGCAGGAGAGCTGGCGCGGGCTTGAGGCAACACCCTGAGCAGTAAGAGCAAACTGCTTCCTACAGTCCTTGCAAATTGGTCTAGAAGAAATAAAGCATCTGCCAGGTCAACAGCTACATACGAGGTGTCAGGGCGTTTGCTGAGATGCTCAAGCTAAGATAATGTGTCTGGAACGGCAGCTACGATTGAAGGCACCATCTGATTAGGTTGGTAGTCATCCACAGTCATTCTCCAAGAACCATCTGCCTCTGCGTAGGCCAAACAGGCAAGTTAAATGGAGACGTGATTGGACCCCCCAGCCCTGCGCCTTTCAAGTCTTTGAGATGTCGCTAATCTCTGCAGTTCACCCAAAAATCCTCTCCCGGTTAGGAAGGAAGTTACCATAGGGCTGCATTTAGGTCTTACTACTCTAATGGCTTTTTGTCCATGAGTCCATCCAGCTGCAAAGGAACTTGGGAAACAGCATGAGGAGGATCTACAGACTTACGGGTCCACTGTGATTTCAACTTGGGTCAAAATTCCATTTATTACCTGATCTCTCTAAAAACAATTAGACAAGAGGCCATTACTCGCCATTGTGGTGGTTCCCAGCCGCCAGGTCTTTTTCTGTTGTATAATTCCAATAACATTACAGTTCATTGCCCATCTATTTCATTTCTAAGAACACCATGATGAATAAGCCATGAAAAGGTTTCCTGAGACGTTCTGATTACCTCTTCGTTTCTCTTGGAAAATCTGGTAAGCAGCCCCATCTCGTCTTTGGGGGATAAATGCTGTCACTTGTCCTCATCCCCACTGACGTCTCCCATCTGGTGTCTCCCTCTGGCATCTCCACCGTCACGTCTTGCCTACTGAGAACAGCTACTTATGGATTTTCAAGGACACAGGTGCCCCCTCACTACCATGTCTCTCGATGCCTTAGTGAACAGAGTGTCCACCAGACCCTTTTGGAGCACGTGGTGCAGTAGAAGGAGTGGCTGCGTGTATCATTCATGATAAAGTCACTCCAACATCCTGATGTCCCTAAGCCTTTGGATTTCTTCCTTTGCATTTTGCAAGGAACATTCTGTTATCCCAACCTCATTAAATGAGGGCCGCCATTGAGACCAAGTGTGGTCACCAACCAAGTAAACAGCCCCTTCCAGCCGAGTGAGCTAACCATTAAATTAGAATCCCTACTAAGTGTGCCCGTATCAAAAATTCACCTTGACCCCGTGTGACATCCTGTCCTCCTTAGTCTGAGCCTCTGAGAATCTCTTCCTGCACGTTCTCCCCAGCTGCCTGCCAATGTCACTCAGCAAAATCCTGCAGTCACTTTGCTGTTTATGTTGCTTCCTCCCGGGTCAGACTTTGTTCTTGTCCCCCTGGAACGTGCTGACATCTGACCCTCGTTTAGTAGCAACAAGGGCGGTTGGGGTGGCGTTTGAGGGGCGTAGGTAGCCGCTTGCGAGGAGACCTTGTCATAACCTTGTAGGGAGACCTGGCAGGAGGCTGCCTCTACTTAGTTCTACTTGCTTCTCTTTGGCTCCTGTTCCTTTATTTCGATGTTTGTGTGATTTCCAACGCCCACAATGAGAGCAGACACATAGTAGATGCACAATAAATATATTTGGGATGGATTAATAAAAACATTTTAAGGGTAAGTGCCAAGCATTTGGAATTCTATTTTATTTTTTAATTTGTAATAAAACAACTGTCAAAATTTAGCCTCTGTCTCCAGTTAAACCTCCTTTAAACAGAAGACCCAGTTGTCCAGCTCCTCATAAGCCACATCTTGGGCTAATGAGAAGCCCCATAGGGCAGACTCAGGCCTGATGTCACCAAACCTTCACATCTGGAACATGATTCTTGGCATCCAATAGATGCTCAGTAAATGTCAGCTGGATAAATGAATGAATGAATGAACGTGGGGCATTGCCTCAAGAGGCCTCTTCCTGAACCATCCATCTTGGTTGGGTATTGGTCGCGCCTCGCCCACCCGCTGTCTTCTCAGCCTTGTGCTCTTTCATTCCCACCAGCGAATTCTCTCCCAGTCGTAACCTGATGCAGTTCTATGACCAACAGGTGGCAGGCCATGAGTGTGGTGGGTTCCACTATCACCTCTCAGGGCTAAACGCAGACCCAGCTGTACCTCAGTGGGCCTCTTTGAGCCCTGAGGCCTCTCCATGGAGCTCCTTCCCAGACACCCACTGTGACTCATGGCAGCTCAGGGGCTGTGCTCGGGCCATACGTTTGACTTCACGGGCGCCTCGCCCGTAGCGACTCCTGGCCTTCAATCTCCACTCAACTCTGACGTGGTTCTGGCAGCAAGAAGTCACGAGTTTCAGATTGCAGGCCCTCTTCCCAGCCCCAGGATGTGACTCTTGATGGATTCAAGCCAGTGGTGTCAATCCTGGTGGACTCAACGACCTCTCAAAAGAAGAAATATCCTTAATGACCTCTCTACCGCCCTGCAATGAAAGTCATAAATAATTTACCTATAACATCACATGTACTTAAAAATCCATTATAATGCTCTAAGTGGATTACAAAAAGGAAATAAAAGGAAAATAATTTGTCATAAAATCAGTCATATTTCAGTATGCAAATGAGCAGGCACAGACACGAGGAGACACGATGGATAGCTAGATCTTTGCCGACATCTGGAGAATAAGTTTGGGTGTGAGAGTAGGAGCAGAGTCGCCCCACAACAGAAGGGCAGAAAAATGAAACAGACACTTGAATATCAATAGTGCATTCAGTACACATTAAAATCTCACACACATATTTTGTTTTGATATAAAGTTGACATAGGTTCTAGGCTAAGATGATTAAAATGGCTCTTCACACATGTGAGTGCCCTGTCTGTCTTGTGTAGACTGTTCTACCCAATGTAGGATATTCACCATGCCTGGCCCCTCCCTCCTAAATGCCAGGAAGGTCACCGATCGTTGAGACAAGCCAAAACACCCCCTATTTCCAACGTGTCCCCAGGGGGTGTACCTCTTTGGTGGAAGACCACTGGCCACCCACGATCAGCCCATTTCCTCTGCCGGCAACTGGTCCAGGAACAAGCACGGATGCAATTGTGGCTGAAGGCACATGAGAGAAAATGTGCTGGGGCTTCTGGGAAAGGTTTCCGGTCCTCTAAAGAGGCAAAAGGAAGAAACACCTTCCCTTCTCCTTCTGCCTCCGGGCGAGGTCGCATCGGATGCGATGCCTGGAGCTGCGCAGCCTTCCTGCAGCCGTCCGGGTGACAGCCTGATAATCAAGCCAGTGAGGAGCAGACAGCTCAGCGGGGAGCTGGAAGGAACCTGGTCCTCGATGAGCCAGCCGAGCCGAGAGCTGCCTGGAACACCCCCTGATTCCTTGGCTTACGAAGTAATAGACTGTCTCTATTACTTAGCTACTTGTTTGGGAGTGTTCTGTCTCTTGAAGCCAAAAATATCCCATCTGTGACAGGTAGGGACAGTTTTGCTCATTACCATAATCCCTTCTATTTGGTGGCAAAGACTGTAATTTACAAGGCACCAGAGCAACATTCATGTCATCTGAACCTGGCACCCCTGTGAGGTGGGGTCACGATCCCCATTCACAAATAGGAACATTGTGGCCAAGGAGGAGGGAGAGACTCCCCAGCGTGAGACCCACAGGCGGTGGCTGAGCTGGGACTTGGCCCTGGTCCTTGCTGAGTCCCCTGCAGAGCTCCCTGCCATCCCGCGCTGCACGCAGGAGGCCTTCTCGACTCTGTGACTTGATGCCTCCTCCAGGCCCCCAGGCCCTGAATCTCCACAGCCCCTCATCGCCGTCACTTTACACTCTCATTATTGGGGTGACTTCCCCAAATTACAAGCCTGAGTCTCTAACACTCCTCATGAAAATATGCATAGCTTATCTTGAAAGAACTAATACATATTCATTAGCACAAATAAGTTCTCTATTGGTTCTCAGATGTGGCAGGCTTTGAAAGAAATGGGACATGCGACAGGGAAGTTTTGAGCTGAGTCTAGTCCTGGTACCAGAATGAGTTTTCATTCCTTCCTTCCTTCCTTCGTCCTACCCTCGCTCACTCAGTGCACACTTAGCGAGCCCTGTGTTCTCGATACTGTGCTATGTCTTGGAGTCTCAGCCTCGGGCCAGCCGCAGCCCTGCCCCTTGGAGCTGGCCTCCTAGCGGGAAGAGACAGCGGATACTCACGTGAGTAAGATGATCAGGGATCTGACAAACCCCATGA
>NW_025793635.1:4786-12094 GCF_021613505.1 Equus quagga | reverse complement strand
TGTGGACCTCTTTGGGTTTATCTTGTTTGTTGTTCTCTGTGCTTCCTCTACCTAGATGTCCTTTTCTTCAGCATAATAATCGCCATGCATGACATACTCACAGCCAACATCATACTCAATGGTGAAAAGCTGAAAGTCATACCTCTGATAACAGGAACAAGACAAGGGTGTCACTCTCACCAGTGTCAATTAACGTATTTAACATAATTGACTCGAGCAATTAGGCATGAAAAAAAATAAAAGGTATCCAAATTGGTAATGAAGAATTGAGACTCTCACTGTTTGCAGAAGACATGATTTTATACATAGAATACCCTAAGGAATCCATCACAAAACCATTGATAATAATTAACAACTATAGCAAAGTTTCAGGGTAGAAAATCAACTTTCAAATATCAGTTACATTTCTGTACTCTAATAATGAACTAACTGAAAGAGAAGTCAAGAATACAATCCCATTTACAATCACAACAAAAAGAACAAATACCTAGGATTAAATTTAACCAAGGAGGTGAAAAGCCTATACAATGAAAACTGTAAGACATTATTGAAAGAAATCAATAATGACATACAGAAATAGAAAGATATTCCAAGCTCATGGATTGGAAGAATAAACATAAGTTAAAATGTCCACACTACCTAAAACAATCTACATATTCAGTGCAACTCCAATCAGAATTCCAATGACATTCTTCACAGAAATAGAACAAAGAATCACAAAATTCTTATGGAGCAACAAAAAAACCCCTAACAGCTAAAGCAATCCTGAGAGAAAAGAACAAAGTAGGAGGCATCACAAAGCTTTACTTCAAAATATACTACAAAGCTATAGAAATCAAAACAGCATAGTACTAGCACAAAAACAGACACATGGATAAATGGAACAGAACTGAAAGCCTAGAAATAAAACCACACATGTATGGACAGCTAATCTTCAACAACAGAGCTGAGAACATTCAATGAAGAAAGAAAGAAAAGTCTCTTCAATAGATGGTGTTGGGAAAACTGGACAGCCACATGCAAAAGAATAAAAGTAGACCATTATCTTGCACCATACACAATAATTAACTCAAAATGGATTAAAGACTTGAAGGTGAGACGTGAAGCCATAAAACCCCTAGTAGAAAGTATAGGTAGCACACTCTTTGACATCGGTCTTAGAACTATCCTTTTGAATACCACATTTACTCAGGGAGGGAAACTAAGGAAAACAGAAACAAATGGGACTTTATCAGACTAAAGAGCTTCTGCAAGGCAAAGGAAACCAGGAACAAAATGAAAAGACAACCCACCAACTGGTGGAAAATATTTGCAAGCCATATATCTGACTAGGGGTTAATCTGCAAAATATATAGAGAACTCCCACAACTCAACAACAAAAAAACAAACAACCTGGCCAAAAATTAGGCAGAGGATACAAATAGATATTTTTCCAAAGAGGAAATACAGATGGCCACAGCACATGAAAAAATGTTCAACAGCATTAATCATCAGGGAAATGCAAATCAAAACTACAATGAGATATCACCTTACATTAGAATGGCAATAATCAACAGGACAAAAAATAACAAATGTCAAAGAGGATATAGAGAAAAGGGAACCCTCATACACTGCTGGTGGGAATGCAAATTGGTGCAGCCACTACAGAAAACAGCATGTTGATGTAAATAGAAATACTGCATGACCCAGCTATCCTGCTACTGGGATTTTATCTTGAAATCAACAATTCAAAGTGATTTGTGTACCCCTAAATTCATTGCAGGCTTATTCACAATAGCCGAGATATGGAATTAACCCAAGTGCCCATCAGCTGCTGAATGGATAAAGAAGATGTGGGATATATATACAATGGAATACTATTCAACCATAAAAACAGACAAAATTGTCCCATTTGCGACAACATGGATGGGCCTTGAGGGTATGATATTAAGCGAAACAAGCCAGACAGAGAAAGACAAACGCTGTATGATTTCACTCATATGTGAAAGATAAGCAAACACATGAACAAAGAGAACTGAACTCCTTTCCTCTTAGAGGGGACTCTGGGGGCGAGGAAGATGAATCAGATTGCAGACAAATACCAGAAAGAGAGACGGGTGGAGTTGGGGAAGAGTCACTTCCTAATTTAATTTGATTTTCCCTTACCCTGAAAGAAAGTCTTTCGTGGTTTTTTGGAAGGAGTAGCGATTGACTCTTCTCCAGAATTTTAGGCCCCACTGGACAGCCTCTCCCTCTGTGGGCCCAGCCCCTGCTGGAAACCACCTTCATGGCCCAGCTCCCATTGGGTGGACTCTGGGAACACCACCTCCCACGACTGACGGTCCAACTCAAGGAGTCGGGGCATCTTCCTGTTTTTGCTCATCTTGGAGAAGTCTTGCCATTCTTTGTTTAGATTCTCAGCTTTTCTATCATTTATGTAACCAGTTCTTGGTACATACTTCTTTTTGTTTGAAAAATGCAGATTGCCTCTTCTTTCTTGACTGGACCTTCACTGGTCTGCTCAGCTCAAACTGTTTTTAAATTTTGTAAAATGGGACCACTTGACACATTATTTTTGAGATTTTTTTAGATGAAAATATTGACTTTGATCTGTATAGATGTATATATCTGTCTAGTCATGTCTTTGCTTAGTATTTTTATACCACTCTGTGGGCTTGCTGAGTGTGGGCATTGGGAGATTGATTTTCTGTTGTAGATTGAAAACTAGGGAATGTGTGAATAGTTTTGTACTTAGTCTCCCACTATGTCATCAGATATCTGCCACCAAATAGAGGTATAGCTTTGGAATTTTGTTTAACTTCCCTGAGCCTCAATTTCCTCATCTATAAAAGAAAAATGTTGTATTTAATGGGTCATTTAAAAACTTTAATTTAGCTTCAAATTTTTTTATACTTTTTTAAAGTATAGTCTGACCTGAACCTCAGCATATAAAGTCGGAGACCCTAGGCTCACCTCCCTGACCTCCAGATGACCTCTCCTTGCCTCCTACAGCAGCCATGAATCCCACTGCCCAACCCTGGAGTGTAAAATGACTGAACGAAAAGTGCTCAGATAATGCTCTAATGCCTTTCGATCTTATCCTTCTTGAAGGAATCCAGTGATATTGTTTTGTCATAATTCTATTTCTCAGATTTAAAACTAAAATGTAAAAAAGAAAACGGTTTTTAGCCTGATTTTTACCTATAATTTACTTATCTTAATTACTTATCTTAATGAAAACATTTTTTAGCCTGATTTTACTTATCCTACTGTGAAGGAAAAAAACCCATGTTTCCTTGGAATAACGAAGGTTTTACTGGAAAAAGTGCCAATAGTAAAGTATCTTATTAAAAGAAATAAAATTGGGTCTGCAATCCTACAAGGATACCCAGTTTCCTAATTGCAGCATCCCACAGATGTTGTCAGGGCCTGTCTGACTCCCTGGAGGCAGTGCTCTTCATCATGCTAGACAACATCTTAGCCTCACTCTGCTCTCCCTTGGACTCTGGATTGATCCTGCCCTTGGTGGGTCTTCCAATGGCTCCAGCTCAATGCTTGCATGACTTAGCCTAAGTCATTGTTGCCAGTGCTCTGTCTTTGGCTTTGCACCCAGTTAAGCTATGTCCCTGACACCAAGCTCCCCTTAACCTGCATATTGAAATGAAATCTACCTTGCATTCTTGTACCTGGTTCCCAGTCCTGATAACCTGCTGAGAGTCCCAGTGCCACCAGGCCAGACTTGCCAATTCTTCCTTGGGACTTGGCACTAGCTACTGCTCAAAGCCCCCTTTAATGTGATGAACCTCAATCAGAATCTGAAAATATGGCCCATTTCAGGAAATTGTGGTGTACTATCCACCTGCCAGGGCACCCTGTTAGATCTTACTGACAATCTTCACCCTCATGGACTTTTTCTTAAAGAAATAAGTAATCTGTTGTCCTTTTGGCTGCCATATCCTGCCATCCTGAGCTTCCTCTCACTCCCCAAAAGTGGTCTTTTTCTTCATTACCTGTGCCTGGATCTAAGTCTTGTGCCATTATGGTTTCTATGGTTCTACCCTAGTTTAACCTTCCGTGCCTAATCTGGGTCAGGAACTAGTATTGGTTACATGAGACCTTTCACATATCACAGAATACAAATTCCTTTCCAGTTCCAAACAATCTAGTTTCCTTTTCCCCCTTATGATTCTCCCATTGAACATATAATTATTGAATGCCAGGTGCTAGGGTATACAAAGATTAATAAGTGAATGGCCCTTGGGAGCTCACAATCTAGTGGGGAATAGATTTTAAACAAATAATTGTAATACACTGGGATAATGATATAAGTTACTCTCAGAGCACAGAAGAAAGAAGTCCAAACTCTAGGGGGTGATAGTACTGGTGGGGGAAGGGATAGTTCCAGGGAGTCTGGAGTTGAGCCTTGAAAGATTAACAGAAACTCATCACTAAGTGGGTTTCAGGGAGGGAAATCCAGGCAGAGGCATCAAAACCTGTGCGAGGAAGGTCAACTTAGTGGGTGTGGCTGTAGCACCAAAGAGATGAAGGTGAAAAGGTAAAAGATGAAGGCCTTGTATGCCAGGCCAAGGAGTTGGGCTATATTATTCAGCAATCATGGCTAGGGAGAGTTTGAAATAGTAGATTATCACAATGAGATTTGCATGTTAGAAAGATTCTTTGGAGGAGGTTTTGGTTGGAAGGAGGTGAGACTGGAGGTAAGAAAACCAGTAGAGAGACTCTAATATAACAGTTGAGGCAAGATATGATGAGTGCTTAAACTAACACAATATCAGTGGAGATGGCTGGGGTGGGGGAAGGTTTTAAAAGTGTCTATGAAGTGGAATAGATAGGTTTGGTGATTGTTGGAAAGAGAAGTGTGGAGAAGTAGAAACCTGGGAGCTACAGAGGATAACCCCTGGATTTGTGCTTTGGGAGTGGGTAAGAATGGGGAGACTGTTTCTCAAGGCAGGGAGCATAAGGAGAGATGATGTTGGACATGTTATGCAAGAAGTGCTGAGGATGCTAAGCAGAGATGTTCCATGGACAGTCCACAGTCTGAAATCACATCCAGCTGAAGAAAGACTTCTTGTCTTGAGATTAATTTAGAAGCCATAAATATAAAGAGAATGACCAAAAATTCAAAAAAAAGATAATATTTTGCCATGTATTATAATAGAGTATCAATAAATCATTTATGTATTCACCTATGTTTCCAGACTTTATGACATGCAACAGAAATTTGTTAGAGCCAGATAGACTACAGATCAGCCAGAAGACTATATAAAGTAAGAAGAGAGAGGAGGTGGAGTCAAGATGGCGGCATAGGCAAACTATGGACTCACTTCCTCCCACGGATACAACAAATTTACAACTCTTGGAACACGTACCCCTGAGAGAGAACTGAAAACTGGATAAAAAGAACCCCTACAACAAGGGACAGTGCTGACTGATGTGGAAGAGGCAGAAATTCCTTTCTGGAGAGAAAAATGCCACCTTTTAGCCACAGTGCTTCACAGCTGACAGGGAGCAATCTTACAGTATGCAGACTTCCCTAGAGGAGTCGGGGATCTGAGTGGGGGAGATTTACCACAATAAGAAGCTTTTGGATTCAGCATGAGTGTCAAAATATCTGGCTTTTGCTGGCTATTAACAACAATGGGGGATATCCCCAGAAAAGCTATTTGACACAAGGGGAAAAAAGCCTGCTTGTAGAGGGCCCACACTCAAATTCACCCATTTCAGAAAGCAACCTAAATCACCAGAAAGAAAGGTGCACAGTCCTTTGGTGAAAAGAGACTCACTCAATAGGCTCTGTGTGCATCTCAGTGAGAAGTAAGACCTCTCCAGGGACAAAGACATTGGCGGCAGCCATTATTGTGACCTAGTACAGGTGTGCTGACACAGACACGAGCAGATACCATTGGAGTCCTTCCCCTGGCCTTTTAGCCAAGGGGTCTGCCCCACCCACTAGAGCACCAGTTTAATACAGCTCAGCCAGGCAGGCAGCCTTCCCTAGGACCTGGTCCCACCCAACAGCAAGCCCCCAGGCAACTTGTGGTCCCGCATAGATGGGGTGCCTGGAACCTATGCAGCCAGGTGAGTGGGCCCACGTCAGTGGATCAGGGCATGAGTGAGGGGCATGCCTGCATTGGTGGAGTGTGTGGGGCCTCTGCAGCAGGGCGACTTGGTCTACTTCAGCAAATTGGCATCTGTTAATGGGGGAGGATTGTGCTGATGGGGTATGTGGCCCTGTGGGTAGTGGGACATATCAACTGCAGAAGACTTGTGCTTCTCAAACAGCCACAGAGGGGATCAGCTCCACCTTCCAAAACCTGAAACAATTGGGTGCTCCTGTGCCTGGGGCCAGCCCCACTCAGCTGCAACCCTGAGAGAGTTTTCAACAACACTACAGGTCAAAGGCTGGCAGCACACCATGCTGGGGACCTACCCACTTAACAGAAAAACTACAACAGGAATGTGCTATTAGACCTTGCAGCCAACTGTGCTGGGGCTCCTCATGTCCAATAAAGTGACTGAAGGGACCATAGCAGCCACATGCACCTGAACATTACAACCAGCCAGCCTAGGGGACAGCCTAGACTTCCTGGGCACCTGCAGCAAGAGAAACCTGGCCACAACAGAAGGACACATGTAGACAACAGAGGGGACACTCCTAGAACATTTGGAACTAGTGATGAGAGGGAAAGCACACTGCTGGGCCTCATAAGACATCTCTTAAATAAGGCCACTTCTCCAAGATCAGGAGACATAGCTGACCTACCTAATGCATAGATATAATAACAGAGAAAGAGGCCAAATGAGGAGACAAAGGAATATGTTCCAAGTAAGGGAAAAGGACAAAACCACAGAAAAAGAACTAAATGAAACAGAGATAAACAATCTACCTGAGAAAAAGTTCAAACAAACAGCCATAAGGATGCTCACTAATCTTGGGAGAATGGATGAATTCAGTGAGAATTGGAAAATATAAAAAAGAAACAATCAGAAACAAGGAATACAGTACTGGAAAGGAAAAACTCACTATAGGGATTCAATAGCAGCATAAATGATACAGAAAAACGGATCAGTGAGCCAAGGACAGATTAGACAAAATCACTCAAACTGAACAGATAAAAGAAAAAAGAATTAAAAAGAAAAGGGAGAGTCTAAGGAACCTCTGGGACAACATTAAGTGCACGAACATCTGTATTATAGGTGTCACAGAAGGACAAGAGAGAGACAAATGGGCAGAGAATCTATATGAAGAACTAATAGCTGGAAACATTGCTAACCTAAGAAGGGAAAAATACCTCCAGGCAAAGGAAGCAC
>NW_025793635.1:0-4686 GCF_021613505.1 Equus quagga | reverse complement strand
GAGAACAACAAACAAGATAAACCCAAAGAGGTCCACACCAAGACACATTATAATTAAAATGTGAAGAATTACAGATAAAGAGAGAATCCTAAAAGCCACAAGAGAAAGGCAACAAGTGACATACAAAGGAAACACCATGAGGCTATCAGCTGACTTCTCAGCAGAAACCTTACAGGCTAGAAGGGAGTGGCATGATATAATTAAAGTGCTGAAAGGAAAAACCTACAGCCAAGAATACTCCACCCAGCAAGGTTATCATTCAGAATGTAAGGAGAGATAAAGAGTTTCCCAGACAAGCAAAAGCTAAAGGAGTTTATCACCAAGAAACCAGCCTTACAAGAAATGCTAAAGGGACTTATTTAAGTGGAAAAGAGAAGACCGCAAACAGCACTAAGAAAATTATCCCCCAAAAAACCCAACCCCAAAACAATAAAACCACTGGTAAAGGCAAATATACAGTAAACGTAGCAGATCAACCGCCTATGAAGCTAATGTGAAGGTCAAAAGACAAAAGTACTAAAATTATCTATTTCCATGATAAGAGGTTAATGTATACACACACACAAAAGAGAGGTTAGATAAGATATCAAAAACATAAAATGTGGGAGGAGGGGAGTAAAAGAGTAGAGCTTTTAGAAAGAGGTCAAACTAAAGAGACCATCAACTTAAAGACAGATTGCTGCATACGTAGGTTATTATGTATGAACCTCATGGTAATCACTAACCAGAAACCTATAATAAATACACAAAAAATTAAGAGAAAGGAACCAAAACATAATACTAAAGAATGCCATCAAACCACAAGGGAAGAGAGCAAGAGAAGAAGAAAGGAATAGAGAAGAACTACTAAAGTACCCAGAAAAAAGGTAACAAAATGACGATAAGTACATTCTTATCAATAGCTACTTTAAATGTCAATGGACTAAGTGCTCCAATCAAAAGGCATAGGGTGGCTGATTGGACAAAATACAAGACCCTGATATATGCCACAAACAAGAGACACACTTCGGACCTAAAGACACTCACAAACTGAAAGTGAGGGGATGGAAAAAGATACTCCATGTGAATGGCAACAAAAAGAAAGCTGGGGTAGCAATACCTTATCAGACAAAATAGGCTTTAAAACAAAAAGTGTAACAGGAGACAAAGAAGGACACTACGTAATGATAAAGGGAACAATGCAACAAGAGGACGTAACACCTGTAAATATCTACACACCCAACAGAGGGGCACCTAACTGTGTAAAGCAATTATCAACAGACATGAAGGAGAAATAGACAGCAACGCAATGATGGTAGGGGACTTTAACACTCCACTGACACCAATGGATAGATCATCCAAACAGAAGATCAGTAAGGAAACATTGGCCTCAAGTGACACATTAGGTCAGTTGGACTTAGTAGATGTATACAGAACATTCCATCCTAAAACCTCAGGATACACATTCTTTTCAAACGCACGTGGAACATTTGCCAGGATAGGTCACATATTAGGCCACAAAACAAGTCTCAATAAATTTAAGAAGATTGAAATAATGCCAGGCATCTTTTCTGACCACAATGGTATGAAACTGGAAATCAACTAGAGGAAGAAAATCAGAAAAGCCACAAATATGTGGAGATTAAACAAAATGCTACTGAACAACAATTGGGTCAATGAAGAGATCAAAGGAGAAATCAAAAAATACCTGGAGGCAAGTGAAAATGAAAATACAACATGCCAAAATCTATGGGATACGGCAAAAGCAGTTCTAAGAGGGAAGTTTACAGCAATACAGGCCTACCTCAACAAACAAGAAAAACCTCAAATAAACACTCTAACACTGCACCTAAAGGAACTGGAAAAAGAAGAACAAACAAAGCCCAAAATCAGTAGAAGGAAGGAAATAATAAAAATCAGAGCAGACATAAATGAAATAGAGTCTAAAAAAAAAGAAAAAAGAAAAAATCAATGAAACTAAGCTGGTTCTTTGAAAAGATAAACAAAACTTGAAAAACCTTAGGTGGACTCACCAAGAAAAAAAGAGAGAAGTCTCAAATAAATCAAATCAGAAATGAAAGAGGAGAAATTAAAACGGACACCTCAGAAACACAAAATACTATAAGAGAAAGCGATACACCAACAATTGGATAACCAAGAAGAAACAGATAAATTCTTAGAATCATAGAACCTTCCACAACTCAATCTAGAAGAAATAGAGAATCTGAATTGACCGCTCACCAGTAGGGATTTTGAAACAGTAAGCAAAAACCTCCCAAAAAATAAACCTCCAGGACCAGACATTCAAAGAAGACTTAATACCTATCCTTCTCAAACTCTTCCAAAAAATCGAAGAGGAGGGAAACCTTCCTAACTCATTGTACAAAGGCAACATCACCCTGGTACCAAAACCAGACAAGGACAACACAAAAAAGAAAATTACAGGCCAATATCACTGATGAACATCAATGCAAAAGTCCTCAACAAAATACTAGCAAATCGAATAGAACAAGACAATAAAAAGATCACACATCGTGATCAAGTGGGGTTTATTCCAGGGATGCAGGGATGGTTCAACATCCACAAATCAATCAATGTGATACACCACATCAACAAAATGAAGAATAAAAATCACACGATCATCTCAATAGATGCAGAGAAAGCGTTTTACAAGACAGAGCATCCTCTTATGATAAAAACTCTGAACAAAATGGGTATAGAAGGAAAGTACCTCAACATAACAAAGGCCATATATCAAAAACCCATCGCTAATATCATTCTCAGTGGAGAAAAACTGAAAGCCATCCCTCTAAGAGCAGAAACCAGACAAGGATGCCCACTTTCACCACTCTTATTTAACATAGTGTTGGAAGTCCCAGCCAGAACAATCAGGCAAGAAAGAGAAATAAAAGGGATCCAAATTGGAAAGGAAGAAGTGAAACTGTCACTCTTTTCAGGTGACATGATTTTGTATAGAAAACCCCTAAAGACTCCATGGAAAAACTTTTAGAAATAATAAATGAATACAGTAGAGTTGCAGGATTACAAAATCAATATGAGAAAATCAGCTGTGTTTCCACGCGCCAACAATGAAGCAGCAGAAAGAGAAATTAAGAATACGATCTCATTTACAATTGCAGCAAAAAGAATTTAAGCAAAGAAGTGAAAGACCTGTACATTGCAAACTATAAAACATTGCTGACAGGAATTGAAGAAGACACAGAGAAATGGAAAGATATTCTGTGCTCTTGGATTGGAAGAATTAACATAGTTAAAATGTCCATACTTCCTAAAGCAGTCTACAGATTCAATGCAACCCCTATCAAAATTCCAACGACATTTTTCATAGAAATAGAACAAAGGATCCTAACATTTATATGGGACAATTAAAAGACCCCAAATAGCCAAAGGAATCTTGAGAAAAAAGAACACAGCTGGAGGTATCACACTCCCTGATCTCAAAATAGACTACAAAGCAATAGCAATCAAAACAGCATGGTACTGACACAAAAACGGACACACAGATCAATGGAACAGAACTGAGAGCCCAGAAATAAACCCACACATTTATGGAAAGCTAATTTTCGACGAGGGAGCCAAGAACATACAATGGAGAAAGGAAGGTCTCTTCAATAAATGGTGTTGGGAAAACTGGACAGCCACATGCAAAAGGATGAAGGTAGACCATTATCTTGCACCATACACAAAAATTAACTCAAAATGGACTAAAGACTTGAATGTAAGACCTGAAACCATGAAACTTCCGGAAGAAAACTGCCATAGGCAGTACGCTCTTTGACATTGGTCTTAGCAGCATATTTTCAAGTACCATGTCTGACCGGGCAAAGGAAACAATAGAAAAAATAAACAAATGGGACTACATCAAACTAAAAAGCTTCTGCACAGCAAAGGAAACCGTCAACAAAACGAAAAGACAGACTAACAATTGGGAGAAGATATTTGCAAACTATATATATGATAAGGGGTTAGTATCCAAAATATATAAAGAACTCGTCCACCTCAAGAACCAATAAAACCAACAACCCAATTAAAAAAATGGGCAAAGGATCTGAACAGGCATTTCTCCAAAGAAGATGTACAGATGGCCAACAGGCACATGAAAAGATGCTCAACATCACTAATTATCAGGGAAATGCAAATCAAAACTACAATGAGATATCACCTCATGCCCGTCAGAATGGCTGTAATTAGCAACAGAGGAAATAACAAGTGTTGCAGAGGATGTGGAGAAAAGGGAACGCTCCTACAGTGCTGGTAGGAGTGCAGCCACTATAGAAAGCAGTATGGAGATTCCTCAAAAAATTAAGGAAAGAACTACCACAGGATCCAGCTATTCCACTGCTGGGTATTTATCCAAAGAACATGAAAACACGAATGTGTAAAGATATATGTGCCGCTATGTTCATTGCAGCATTATTCACAATAGCCAAGCCTTGGAAGCAACCTAGGTGCCCATCACGGGGCGAATGGATAAAGATATGGTGTATACACACGATGGACTATTACCCAGCCATAAAAACGATGAGATCTTGCCATTTGTGACAACATGGATGGACTTGAGGGTGTTATGCTCAGGGAAATAAGTCAGAGGGTGAAAGTCAAATACCGTATGCTCTTGCTCATAAATAGAAGATTAAAACAACAACACACAAACACTTAGAGACAGAGATTGGATTGGTGGTTCCC
>NW_025793634.1:0-1384 GCF_021613505.1 Equus quagga | reverse complement strand
GAGGTTATGGAGAAAAAGGAACCCTCATACACTACTGGTGGGAATGCAAACTGGTGCAGCCACTATGGAAAACAGTGTGGAGATTTCTCAAAAAATTAAAAATAGAAATACCATATGACCCAGCCATCCCACTACTGGGTATCTATCCAAAGAGCTTGAAGTCAGCAATTCCAAAAGGCCCACGCACTGCTGTGTTCATTGCAGCATTATTTGCAATAGCCAAGATGTGGAAGCAACCTAAGTGCCCATCAACTGATAATTGGATAAAGAAGGTAGGGTGTATATATATATACACACACAATGGAATACCAGTCAGCCAAAAAAAGGATAAAATCGTCTCATTCACAACAACATGGATGGACATTGAGGGTATTATGTTAAGTGAAATAATCCAGATAGAGAAAGACAATCTCTGTATGACTCCACTTATATGCGGAAGTTAAACATGTGGACAAAGAAAACAGACTAGTGGCTACTAGGGAAAGGGGGAATGGGGGTGGGGACAAAGGGTGAAGTGGTGCACCTACAACACGACTGACAAACAATAGCATACAACTGAAATTGCAGAAGGTTGTAAACCATCTTAATCTCAATAAAAAGTTAAAAGAAAATAAAACTGAGCAATTGGGAGACATACGCCTTCTCAGAGATTGAGACACATTATAGAGTCATAGTCATTTTTAACAAGATAAATGTGGAACATACACAGACACTGATTAAAGCGATTGATTGTCTCAGAAAACGTGCCTGCATTATCAAAACCTAATGTATGATAAAGGCAGCTACAGGAGTCAAAGGAAAAGATGGATTCTTTACTAGTATATGGTGGGAAAATTCTCATTTTATGAAGCAAAGTTAATCTAAATCTCTGCCTAAGACCACATGCAAATGTGGAATCCAGATGGAACAAGACACAAATATGAAATATAGACTATAAAGTTAACAGGAGAAAGTGTAGAAAAATAACTTTGTTGATCTAGCCGTGGAGAAGGAACTCTTGGCAAAATTTTTCAAGCACAAATGGTAAGGTGATTTTAAAAAGATAGAAAACATCAACATGAAGGATTTTGTTCAACAAAGGACGTCGTGGATAAAGTTGACAGGCAGATGGAAAGTTGGGAAAAGAGCATTTGCATTGTCCTATGCCACAACTAGAAGGACCCACAACTAAAATATACAACTACGTACAGCTGGGGTTTAGGGTGGGAAAGCAGAAAAAGAAAGAAGATTGGCAACCATTGTTAGCTCAGGTGCCAATATTTAAAAAGAAAAAACAAAAAGAAGAAGTAGGAACTTCAGTACAGAAACGAGCGTGGGTCACGAGCAGACAAAACACAGAAAGAGGTACCCAGGAAAATGGAAAGATGCTGAAAAGAGTAATAAC